>NC_050583.1:48228963-48346463 GCF_013368585.1 Megalops cyprinoides
TTTATGCAAGTTTCTAACTGTTTCCGATGGGATGTTTCCTTCTTCAAGAAGTAAAGCCTCCAGTTGTTTCAGAAATGAAGGAAATATACTCTGGACTCTACATTCCAGAACTCCCCATAAAGTTTTGGTGATGTGTAGATCTGGTGATTGTGAAGATGTTTGAATTTATCCTGGTGTTAATGAAATCATTCTTGAATCTGTTTAGCAGTATGTATGGAGGTGTTATCAACTTGGAATATGGGAACATCTTGAATAAATGCTTACACCGTAGCATGCACCTCATTGCCTACTATGCTTTCATATTTCTTGGCTGTAATTCTACCATGCAAGGTTATAATTGGGCCCAATGACTGCTACAAGATGGCTGCCCATACCATAAAAGATCCACCAGCATGTTTAACAGTTGGGAATAGGCAATATAGGTTAAAGGTTTCCTTTGGGTTTCTCAAAACATAAACCCATCTAGATGTAGGAAAAAGAGTAAAAGATGAGTCATCAGACCATATTGCATAGTGCCCTCTTTGGGTTATTGTGTGTGTGTGTGTGTGTGTGTGTGTGTGTGTGTGTGTGTGTGTGTGTGTGTGTGTGCGCACGCGCACTCAGACCAGCCCTGCTAACAGACATGTAGAAAATAATTCCATCATTTCATCTCCATCAGCATAAATAGCTCTCAACCCTCAAATCAAACACTGTAATTTATTTTTCACATTTCTTCAGCTGAGTCCTAACATGGCCACTGTACCTCACCGAGCGCAGACATACAGCCATGATTTTGCAGCAGGGCCACGCTCTGTCCGTAAAAAAGAGCCAGCCGCTTGGATCTGACCCTGAAATAGCCATAGCCTGAAAGCATCGGTTTTCTGAAAACCCAAAGGGAAAAAGCTGACTCACTCTATCAGCAGTGATTTCCGAGCCCCTTGTGTTTCTGCCAGGTACACAAACACACGACTCAGCATTTTAACCTCCAGCACCCTGCAGCATTGTCTCCTGACCAGACCCCCCCCCCCCTCCCTGATTGGCTGAGGGTCAGCTCAGGGCTGTTATGATACTCATTCATTTAAAGACACTGGAGGGAAACAATGATGTCAATAGAGTCTCATTACACTCTCACCAGAATCACGGGTCAATTTGCTATAAAGTGCAGATTTGGTGGGTGTAGAGCAGGTTTCAGTTTACAGGCATCTAACACCTGTTAGCTGTATTCAGTCCACACACACACACACACAAAACAAAAAGATGTTCTGGAAACATCCTATCCTAATGCCTATGGCCTGACTGCCACAGAGAGAAACCCAGTGAAGACAAATATGTCTGCCACCTAGAGGGGGAGGTGAGGAGGCTGACACACATACCCCTTTCCCACTGCAGAGCTGGAACCAGACTAGCTCTTTGTATTCTTTTCCCACTGTAGAGCTGGAACCTAACAAACACACAGCTGGAGGATTAAGCTGACCATTCTGTCATCTGGGCTTAATTCCTTCACCTGCCCACAAAAAACAGTGTTACAGTACAGGAGCTCCAGGTGGAAATGAGCAGCTCTGGGCACACTGAAGTCAAAGGTGAAGACACGCTGCAAAGGTTGGGGAGGGCTGGGAGGGACGGGCACAGCTAGAGTGCCTCTCTGTACGTGAGAGGGTGGGTAGAGGCAGGGCACCTCGCAGGTACGGGAGAGTGGGAAAGCTCTCTGGGTGTCTCAGGTCACAAGGAGGGAGAGGACCCTCACCCAAGAGCTTAGCAGCACAAGTACAATCCCATCACAGCATGGCATTACATCCGCATATGACCTCCAGGCTCTTTGCAATACACAGGAGCTAACACCAGCCCCGCAAAGGCTGGGCAAACGTTTCTGGAATGAATATAGAATCTGGGCTGGTGGAATGGTGCCTGGCAGCTCAACGGCCTACTTCAGGCTGAATCTGATGTCCCGTGTTTATGGTTGTATGGTTCATGTATCATATATCTCTAACAGCTTGTACCTTGTCTGGCCAACTATTGAAACTTGGTCATGCAGCGTTTCTAATATTGTTGACTCCTTATGTTTTTTTTTCTTCTGTTGAACTCTGCCTCACTTGTAAGTCACTTTGGATAAAAGCGTCTGCCAAACGAATAAATGTAAACGTATTTAGTTTTTCAACCAGTGTCAGAGGTGAATGTGTTTGGAGCTAAAGCCTCAGGCAAATTCACTGGAAGTATTTTCAAAGAAATATTTGCAAGGATTGGATTGTGAACAGGTGGAGTTACAAAGCCGCTGTAGCAGACACTGAACGGTAACTGCATGCCCTTGAGTAAGATCAGCAGGACTGTCTGATAACGCAAGGCTATTAAACACAGCTGCAAAATTCCTCCATTCCAGGGTGAGGCCGTGACATGTTCTGACGAAACATTGCATGGGGACAGCGTCCCTCTAGCCTGAGAGGCAGGACAAAAACATGTGAAGAGCGAAGTGTGGGAATCGAGAGAGAGAGGTGCTTTCTTCACCTGTCATTCCTGAGCTGTCTGTCAGGAGGTGCAGCGCTCCCGGGTGGGACATCCCACGGTCCAGCATGGGATCGATGCCAGAGTGCTGATTGGATGATCGCTGGTTCTGCAGAAACCTGTTGGAGCACTGCCATTGGTCGCTCTGCACTGCTTCTTTATTACATAGCAGACAGCCCTGGCTGCAGCCTCACTGATGTTCAGTTCTAAATATTACATCACATCGCATTACACTGCATTACACTCTTCAGGATATAATGAAAGATCGGAGGCAAGCTTATGCCACTCGTGAGCTATTATCTCAGCTAATCAAATCACTCAGAGAACTCAGAGAAATTTACAGAGCTGGACATTTCCTAAAATAGCTTGCTCCTAAAATTCTCTGGTTATGATGGATGCACACTGAGTCTCTGAGATTATGTTTTTTATATTCATTTTTTATGTCAAGCAACACGTCAGGAGAAGGTATATGTCTAGATGATGGTGCATTTAACACACAGAATAATGGCTCCTCGCTGTGTGAAATATTGAGTGATTTGTTTTTACTATGGGTTACTCTACAGAAAGAAAATGTCTGATTGTTTACAGCTCTCCTCCCTCCATTCCTTCCCTGCCCACCACCGGCTGTCAGTCACTCATTGAACCAATGACAAGACCGCTCTCAATCCCACAATGCTGTGCAGCTGCCAAGCCCACATGATCAGCGTGTCTCTGATGCCCCGCACCCCAGAACCCCCCATTGCTTTCAGCAGGCCTATGAAGGAAAATGGAGTTTGGACCCCCTAGAAAGAACCGGTTCAGAGGCCCTTCTGAGAACAGCCGAACATTTCCTCCCTCTGCGCCGTCTCCAGGAAACAAGAAGTTCACCGTTTTCTTAAAAAAATATTAAACAAGCAGCCATCTGAGGCTCTGACGCAGAGCGCGGCCCTCTGAGGACCCACCTATGACCCCCGAGGCCCCCGCTGCGCCCCATTCCCAACGGTAACAGGCATACATCTTTCGGCAGGAAACCAGTTACTGCTTTTTTCTAACGTCTTTTTTCAGCTTTTGTTTTTTTTCCCCCACAAGAGCAATATCAGCCTGCATGGGGTTCCGTGCAGATAGATGGTACACCCTGCCCTCAGGCCAGTCTATCAAATCCCAGCTCTCCTTCCCTGCTCTCAATCCATTTCACCTGTCTTGCTGTGAGACCACCAGATAATGTCTCGTTTTGAGGAGCACAGGACGCCCGAGAGCTTCAGTACTCCAACATACACAGATTCACCAGCTTTGCTCAATGTCATCCTCGGTGGTATCCTTGTCTCCCAACCGCCTGCCTGTCCAGCGCGAAAGCGAGTAATGTGAAAAATAGTCCCAATTTTTATTTGTAACTATGGCGCCACCTACTGGTTGGCAGGGGAAGCTTAGGGACCCTGAGAACTTGGGATTTTATCTGGGATTCCCTGACCTAGTCGTTTCAATTAGGAAGGAACGCTGGCCATCCTGACCGCAGTATTGCCACATTTACACTTAAATTTCCTCATTCCTGTAGAGAATCTTATTCAGAGGGAATTACAAATCAAAGAACATCCAGTGCATGTTATGAGCAGCATGAAGACAAGAATAAGCAAGCAACATATTCAAAAGATTGTAAATACATTTACATTTATTCACTTGGCAGATGCTTTTATCCAAAGCGACTTACATAGGTTACAGTTCTTTACAATGTTATCCATTTATACAGCTGGATATTTACTGAGGCAACTGTGGGTTAAGTACCTTGCCCAAGGGTACAGCAGCAGTGGCCCAGCGGGGATCGAACCGGCAACCTTTCGGTTACGAGTCCTGCTCCTTAACCACTATGCTACACTGCCGCCCCATTTACAGTACTATTACAATAAAACCTATGGCCCACAGTGTGTGTGACCCATGTCTTTGGATACCTGAAATGGTCAGAAACAATGAAAGCACTTCGCTCTCTGTGATCTGCTCTGTGGGCATAAACTCAGACATAAACCCAGACATGTCCCATAAAAAATGAAATATAATGTAGTGTACTGTTTTTCAGTCCAGAACCATATTGAAAATACATTGAAAATATAAAAATATATTGCTGTATAACCACAATTTGCACATTTTCAATACTGAGCTAAGAATACTGTATATATTCTTGAATATATTCTCAATATATTCTCTTTTGTTTGGGATGCCCCTGTCTCTCTCTCTCCCTGGGATGATATTTCGCTGCCCTCTGTTTCATCGAGTCTTGATTTCTGTTGACATCCATTTCCTGGCCGGTGGAGGGGTGGGGGCAGGGGGGTTTGGGGGGGTGTCATGAGAACGCCACGGACCTGCCAAGAGGAATGGGGAGGGGCCTGACCCTCCTGCTTCTCTGCGCACACTGCCTGGGGAACATTGTTCCAGGACCCACAACCTTTCCAGGGAAAGCACGCGGGGCAGGCCAGCCCCTTTCCGCCCATTGTTGGAGGGCAGGGGGAAGGGAGGGGGGTCCAGGGGAGGGGACGCCGGAGCTCTCTGAAGGAGGGGAGGGGGGGCGTTTTGAGATGGAGGCGGGGCGTTTCCGACGCTCCAAGCGGCCGCTTTTTAAACAAGTGACCGCGCCAGAGGGAGACTCGTATTTTTCGGGGTTTGCAGAGCAGAAGACAGCATGTGGGGGATCCTTCTTCTCGTTCTGAGGCTGCTGGGGGCAGCGCACTGCGACATCAGGGCCCGGGACCCCGAGGTCGAGGAAGGCGAGGTCAGAGGTCGCGTCGGCTGGGAGCGTCTGCTGCCTCAAACGTTTGGATCACGCCTTCGTCCCGGGCCTTACGACCGCGGACCCCCCGCCCCTGGATACGGTCACCTTCCCCTAGGTCCTGGGCAACCCAGGGACGATAATCAAGACGAAACAGTGCCCCCCTCAGGAGAGGCTCTGAACCATCCCACTCGAGCAGGGTAAGCATTCGTGAGCCACTATTTGCACCACTGGTTCAGAGATTTGCAGGCGTGTCTGGTGTGTGCGGTATTCAGGGAATTACAGGCACGTTTGGTGTGTGAAGTCTTGTGCCTTGTGAAAAGGTGAAAAGGAGATTGATGACTACTTGAATAAGGAAAGGCAATCACATTTAAAAGGGCATAGACATGATCTGACAATGGCAATGCAACCAAAACGAATGTGAGACTGTAAGAAATATTCAAATATAATGTGTTTCTAGCTTTCACTGTCTGGATAGCACCAGCTTTTTTTTTCTGGTCTTGAAAACAGTTGTATGTATGATATCTTTGCCTTTTCATCCCAGATTAATGTTTCTGAATGAGTCAGATTTAATAATGCCCTAGTTTATTAAGCAGTAAATGGGACAGCCATTCAATAACATAGTGGGTCGTGTATAACTATGGGATTTGGTATGAAGAGGGTGCATTATGGTGACACACGGAAAGAGCTTCTTATTAACAAAAGAGAATATATAGTGGGGCGCCCTGTGACTTATATCTAATGTGTCAAATCATATTAGACTAGACAAGAGCCTCTCCAAAAGGAACACAAATAGTAATGATACGCATGTGCAGTCCCTCAACAATCACTCCGAATTTAATAACTAAAAACAAAACACAGGATCACAAACACGGTGTCCGGTCCTTTCCTGTGCCTTGGCAAGGCAACGTTTCTCCAAAGCACAATTTGGAACTTCGTCTGAATTGGTAACAGGAAAGAAGAAGTTTGGATGTCTTATCTCTCTCGTATTCTTTGGTAAGAGAAACAGGACACGTGCAAGCAGTTTCAGAAAGTTTCAAAAAACATTTCTGTGAGTCTACTCGAGCGTGCACACTCTGGGCAGACACTCCACATTTTCCTACTTGCTGGAGGCATACAGACGGCCACTGTGTGACCCCCGTGCTGGTGGCAGTCTGCTCTCCCTGACTTTCACAGAGATAATCAGCAGTAATTCACCCTGCCCGGCGGAAGCCATAAGAGAGCTGTATATTTCCTGTGTCCTCTGATAGTATCCGGCCTGCTTAACAATTTTCGGGCAGAGGTCCAGCTCTCAGATGCACAGGACACTCCGAGCAGGTTTTAATGAATTACGTAATTACGCTGCAGTGACATTAGCATTTTTTGTCATTACACACTCTAAGTGACTTGGGCCATGATGGAGTGTGCCATTGGGAATTCTATCAGTGTGTCACACAGCTGGACCCAAATAACGCTCATAGCTCATAACGCTCATAATGTGTGACTGTGACTGATGGGGAGACTGTAGGCTTTGCTACAGTGCTGGGAGGTGCAGTAGTGTTCAGTCACTATGTAAAACACAGTTAATACTTAATCACAGTTGGGTTCTCTGTGTGAAATAATTAGGCTATATTCTGTTAATAGGCAGTTAATAGGCTCTCAGTGTAAAGCACAGCCTAACTACAGGCTCTATGAGAGAAATCTAACCAAAGGAAATGTGTTTTTCGATTTGTTATTATAAAATAATATGCATATATCAAAATTATTAGGGCCACTAACTGTGGCTGTGTTTGATAATTAAATAATACAGCCAGCTAATCACTTTTCCTTGGGTTCATTTTGAAAAAGTTGAAAGGAAAACCAACATTATTTTTCCACAGAGTAAGGAGTATTTTTAAGAGAGAGAGTTGCCTTCTCAGACTAGCCTTACATGTCTCTTGTAGTCAGACTACAGTCATTTTTGTGTGTTGTAGAGTGAGCCTACAGTCAGTTGTGTTGGTACCTGTATATGTGTGATTCTGAGAGTCCTGCACTAGCAGCAGATCTGAGTTCAGTGCTGGGCATCCTGTCTACGTGTAACGGGTGGTATCTTGCTGCGTTGTGTATTAGATGTTACGTGGGTCAGCGAGCAAGCGAGTTTCGAACCGAGGTTCTCACTGCTCGCTACCAACTCCTTAAAGCCAGCATCGTTGCCAGTTGAGTTAAAGGCAAATTGCCCTTAGCCTGTCGGCAACAACGCTACTTAACCAGGTCTCGGGGGAGTGACGTAGCCGCTGCAACCGCTCGGCTACCTGCTACCCGCTACCTAAGGCTTTATGCAGGACTCATATGAGCTAATCACTTCAGCTCTGCTACATACGTCGCTGTTGGAAAAGATCCCAAGACATGAGAAAACTGTGAGAGGAGGTCAGAAACGTCTTTCCTCCTGGGAGCCAATCAATGCAACGCAGCCACTCCACTCTCCACCACCTTCCCACTTTTACCTCCCAAGCTCCTTTGGCCTCAGATCTCCACAGAAGCACCATAATATGGCCCTAGCCTTGAACTTTGATCTCTGTGCTGTCCCTGACCTCCAGAGAGTGACAGATTAGGACTTTGGCTTGACTTGGCCGGGCTCAGGGCCATGAAATCAAAGGGCCAAGGTCTGTCACACAGCGGGGACACCCCCCTTGGCCCAGCCTGGCTGTACCAGGAAGCGGGTGACAGTGACGCGGCTTCCCACTTCAGTGCCAGCTTGCCACATCTCCTCAGCTGCACAAACGGATGACGGTTAAAAGTCATCCCCTATGCATGCCGCTCTGCAAAGCTAATGTAAATGTAAGTCAAAGTCAAAGCCAACTTTATTGTCAATTCTCCAATATGCACAGGACATACAGGATTGAAATTGCGTTTCTCTCAGGCCCACGGTAACAATACAACAGTTAGACGTAACACAGTAACACTGAGAGACAAGAACAAGAATTTTCACAGATATACAATAAACACAAATGACTCAATAACACAGACATAAATAAAAATGCGTGACATTTGTGACAGAACAAGCTATAAATATTTACAGCAAGGGCATCAAGGCACATAGTAGGTTTAGTAATATAAAAATATAAATATAAATTCTACAGGATGTCTAACAAATCCTTCCGGTTGCAAGTTCGCCTTGTGTTGAACAAACATAACGTACGCTGACAAAAACACAACGACTTGTGTTAAACACGAAAATGCCATTCTATGTAATGGCAATTCAAAGCCTGAGCACATGTATGTAAGCACCACAGGCTTTAGAATTTAGAATTGAAGATTAGAATTTCACACATCAGGCTTCAGAATTTAGAATTTAGCTTTACAATTGTGGGGTTGATTTGCTGATAGGACCTGCTGCGATGTACCTGTGTGAAGCTCTGTGGTTTGGGCTTAAGTGCTAGTGACATGAGGACTCTTTTACAAAGGATCTAGATCTATGTCTGTCCTTGAGCTGCCAGAATCTCAGATTCAGGCAGGGAAAAGTGGGAAGGCAGGCTGCTAAAGGAATTACATTTCACAAAATGGACGTTTGGGGAAACTGAGTAAACGCAGACTGAAAAGCCTTGAATGCTGATGGTTCCACAGCAGCAAAAGCAGGCTACTACCATGGAGATCTGCTGAGAAAAACTGGGGGAGGTCATGGGATTAAAAGAAAACAATACAAACAATATATATATATATACAAGGCTATTAATATTTCAGTGCCAGTTCCACACCAGAGAGTTTTGCATCTTTTGCAGGCAGGAAGGAAATCCCTTGATCTAAAAATGATCAGATAAAGAGCCGAGCGCAAACACGCGGGGAAAAGGGGAGAGAAAGTGTTTCCACCATGATTGGACTTTTTCCCATGATTCCTTGTGGCACACTCTTGTGGCACAGTGGGACAGAAGTGTGCTAGTAGAGCCTGTGTGTCCTCTCTTTCATCTCCATAGGAACTGGTGTACGTTTGTGCATTACCGAACGGTAACAACAGCCGTGCACTTTGGCACGGAGAGGTACACCGTCAAGTCCTTTAGCCCCTGCCCCAGCGGCTCGCCCAACTGCCAGCTGGTCCTGTGAGTATGCCACACCACAGAAATGCAATCCCACAATGCACTGCTTCCCCTCCCCCCCTCCACACCAGCCTGACTGCCACCTTGGCAACATTTGGCACCAGACTCTTAGAAGAGGTGATTAATTAACAATCTGTCACTTGGTGCTCCTTCTTACCCTGATGCCACACTGGGAGGGCTTATCGCCATACTGTCCTGATCTGCAAGTTACAAAGTCTCCCTGGACAAGCCTCCTTTTAAGATTCACAGAATCCCAGGGGGAAAAAAATGTAATACTGGCTCTGTAGTAATAAAACTTTCAGATTCAATCACAATACAGTTCTGCAGTGCTTCAGGTGCACTTCTCAGAGGGGAGTGATGATGGCAGTTTGCCAGTATGGTAGCAGAACCTCAACTGTTTATGCTTTGTGAGTGTGTACACATATGTGGTGTAACAAAACCTCATTTCCTGTTTATGCTTTGTGTGTCCATGTGCATGCATATGCGTGTGTGTGTGTGTGTGTGTGTGGATTTCAGGTACAAGCTCTCCGTCAGGCCTGTGTACAAACAGCAGCAGAGGCTGGTCTCCTCTCTGCTGTGGAGATGCTGCCTGGGTCATGGAGGACCTAACTGCGAGGACACCGGTACTGTGATGTGATCAGCAGCCCAGGGACCAATCACAGAAGGCCTCATATCACATCATCATTATCACTATGTATTCATTTGAGCATTTACCTTTATCCATAAAAACTCACATATCAGTTACAACATCAAAGGCAATGCTGGACAAGATCTGGAACAAAACACAAATATTGTAATATAATTTTAAGACCAGAATGTTATATGATGAAACTGAGGCACAATGAAGTTGTTTAAAATGGTTTTGGCTAATAATAATCCAAGCGAAAGTACAATCAATACATGTATTGTATTTTACAATACCTGCTATTGAAAGAGTGATGGACTTTACTAGAATACTTCTGGCCATTTGTGTGAATGAACAGGGTACAACACTTACATTACACTTATATTGTGTTTAAAAATATACCGCTGGTTTTAGTGAAGTTATTGCATTCTTTTCACATGGGAGACCATGAGTCCAAGAACTGCTCAGAAATATCAGATTGAGACTAATCTCGTTCAGGGGCGTACTGATAGGAGTTCCTGACCAGCCAGCCTCCTCTGTAAGCAAACAGATGGCTAGATTTGGTCTGGTAACGGTTTACAATCCACAAACACTACAACCGGGCCCTTATGTCTGTTTGCTTTTCCCCAAATACCTTTCAAAATATTTCAGTCAAAACAGTATTCCATATTCCCTTCAAAGGAAGTGCTTCTATCCCTGTACTGGATGGGAACATCTTATGCAGACAGCTTTCAGTGTCTGAGGCCCATCCTCTGTCTCTCTCTATATATATATAGACAGCTGGCTCATTCTTCACTCACTGTAAATCAATATGAACTTGTTTACTGATTCAGAATAAGTCCGTGTCTAATATAGACTACACTTCCTGTGTAAGACACAGTTTTAGCAGCAATGGGAGGGAGAGGCTTTGTGAACCCCATAATGGGCAGAGGCTGAACCATTTTGAGGCCTCACCCTCCCATTGCTAGTTTTAACTCTGAAAATGAGGAGGAACTAATGTTACTTTTTAATAGCAAGGACACCACCCCCTAGTGCCTTTTTGATTTCTCCCTTGAGGATCTGGGTGAATTGACTGGATATCAGCATGATGGTGACAGGCCCACCCAGCCCTCTGATAGGCTGGCTGGAGTTTTGGCCATATTGTTCACACCCGTCCAGTCCTTTCAGATCTGTGAGGGGAGATCAGAGAGGGCTGAGGGGAAGGGGCAGAGTGGTGGCTGTGAACTGGCCCCAGAAAAGTAACAGAAATGACTTCCTCCTCTTCATCTTCCTCATCTTCCTCTTCATTCTGATTCACAGTGGAGGACGGCCGCCCTTCAGAACCCCCCAGCCAATCATCAGGAGGGGCTGAGGCGAAACTCAGCGAAGCGCATGGCCAGGGTGGGTCTGCCTGCGTTATTATGGGAAGTTTATCTGTTTGGGGGTGGGAGTGACCTCATCCCCTCTCCGTATGTGTCACTCTCTCCCACTCTACGCCTCTCACTCATTTCCTTCGGACAAACGGAGGAAGTGGCATGCTGCCGGGAGCAGGAGAATTTGGAAAGACTGTGGGAAGACATTTATGTGCCCCTGTGTGGGTGGAGGAAGGGCGGAAGAGCTGGTTCTCAGTGTAACCAAGGAGGGCCACTCAAAAAGCCAGAGTGGGGTAGACACACCCCAAACAGGGTTCACATACAACACACTCACACACACACACATACACACACTCTCACACAAAGGGCATACGCACACTTGCCTTAAATAGGTCCTAAAATGCCTGGCAGTTCCTTGGGTTTTATGCCACAAATAACCTTGGGAAAAGGAGAGGAAGTTCCCAGGCCAGTAAAGCATCCCCTCCTCGACACCCAGCATCCCCCTGCAGCTGGACTTCCGAAACCTAAAACATGGAGGTCTCAGATGGCTAATATTTTACCCTGTGTGATCAACATGTGGTACAACACCCCTGCCTCCAGCCCCCCAACCCCCCCTCACCACCACCTCTCTCTCCCACAGGTCCACATTCATTCTGTGACATGTCTAATAAATTTTAGCAGGCTTCTGTGACATGTCTAATAAATTTTAGCAGGCTTTCCATTTACTCTACATGTACATGTCATTTCAGACGCTGAAGTTAATGAAAGACACTGCGCTAAAGTCAAAAATCACCTGAATTTATCTTGTAAAGACAAACATCGCACTTAGGTTGAATAAAGACCTGTGTCTCCAAGCCAAAGGCTAAAATTGGTGTATGGTGCATTTTTCTCTCCATGACCATAAAGCTACCAATAGTGGTAAAAACTGCACCTTGCAGCCCCCCACTGTGGTTGTGTGGTCATGTAGACATTCACAGTTTCTCTGTTGTTGACCACAGGTGTTGAGAAGAGGCCATTCGCATCAGGGGATCCCAACTTGGGGAAAAGAGATAACCAGCCACCAAGGGCCCCTGTGGGTGACACACAACGTCCCACCCCTTTACCCCCTGACCGCAACCTGCCCGGTAGGTTACTGAAAGAGAGCATCCACAATACACCAGAGTTTGCAACAGTTCTGAATGAGTGTGTGTGAGTGTCCCTCTGCGGGCAGTTCTCTCATTCCTATAGACGTGAGGACTGAAATTCAAATTCAAATTCAAACAAGCCTGACCACACAGGATTGCCAAAGCAATTTTCACATACAAACAAAACAACAACTGAAAATTATGCACGCACACACACACACACACAAATATACAGAAACACACATTCATATGTTTATTTACATTTATACAGCAAGTTGGCAAATGCTTCCTGCCCATTGTCTCTCCGGCTGTGGCACTCTGATACGTATTGTGCTGCTAAAGGTGCAGTGCTTCTCTCTCCCAGAACAATTTGTAATTTTTTGTCATCTTTCACATTTCTTAATTGTGGGGGGGTGTAATTCAACATATTTAAAGCATTTGTCTCTAATTGTTATTACAGTGCAGGAAAAGGTGTGTCTCTGTTTCTACCTTGCCTGACTCACAGTGACCACACGAACAGCATTATCACTCACTCAGAGGCGTGACCCGGGCAGAGGAGGCTGCCACGCCCAGAGCTGGCTGCAGAGAGAGAGAACTCTGCGGTGCTGTGCGGTTGTATGCGTCACACCTTTCCGAGTTTAGGGAAGATTATATCAGCTCTGAGACTGTGCTGCCATTATGTCATCCTCTCTAGCTGCTGCGGTCACTGTGAGGCAGAGAACACAAAAAGGAACTCAGTGCTTATACGCTCTTACTGATTATAATCTCACTCTGTGTGGAAAAAGTGTCAGCTTTATACAATATGGGGTGGGGGGGTGGAGAGAGGGAGGCAGAGAGAGGGAGAGACAGAGGGAGCACTGAGGAATAATAATGTATACGTGCCAGGGTTTTGGCTAGGGAGAAGAGGTAGGGGTTGGTGCCTATCCTGAAAGCCTTTTGCGATGAATGCAAAAAAATTAAAAATGATGTATTCTCATGTCCAGGTTCACTGAGAGGTTGATTAAAAAAAATTAAAAATTAAAAAAAAGTTATGCTGATCACCAGAATCCTGCAAATTATATCCAGTCATTTTTACCTTGCTCCTGTTTCAGACTCATGTCTGTGTCATTTTGCCAAAGCACTTGGACACCATTGCCCATGGATTAATACTGAATAAATGGCTTACAGGGCAGGAATCACACATTTCTTGTGGTGTGTGAAATGAATGCTAACCTCACATACTGATTGGCCCGTACCTGCGCGTCTGATCCGGGCTTGAACATCTGCTCTGGTTGTCTCTCACAGATGGGGCGGGAGGGGGCGTGACCTCCACAATGCCCCTCCCCCAGGCAGCCGCCGCGCTGATGGCCCACATTCAGCCTGTGCTGGATGGGTTTGGTCGCACCCTGAGCCGACTGTCCCGCGAGGTGGAGGGCCTCTCCCGTGGCCTGGCTGAGCTGCAGCGGGAGGGGCGGGGTCCGGGTGGGGCAGGGGGAGGCCACGCCCTTGAGACCAGACTACGGGAGTGCGCTGAGCAGATCAGCCAGATGAGGGAGCTGCTGAACTCCCGGAGCTCAGAGCTAGAGGAGCGGCTCAACTCCCAGAATGCCGCGCAGCACCTCCACATGACTGCCTTCAAGGCCAACGCCGATGCCAGTATCACGCAAAGCCAGGTGACGACGCTTTTCTATGGTCCATTACTGCGTTGCTAAGGACATCATCAATGCCACTGTGTCACACATACAGACCCCATTATTTTAGAACGAAGTGAGAAATGCTATTAAGATACAGTATCTAGGTCAAATCTGTAATATCAACTTTCTAATGAGAAAAATTATCCAATATCTATTTTTTTCTGTTATAGCATGTTTTGTTCCAATTTAATCAGGCATGTGAATACACAACTGTGTCCCCCTTATACCATGTCATTATACCTTATACCATACCATCTCATACCATTATCATGTGTCTACCAGCCTGAGTGCACACGCTAGGGCTAATAATGTCATACTTGCTACATTATAAATTACATTATATTACAAATTTGTTCTTTAGCACACGTTCTTATCCAGTGACTTACATGTGTTAAATGTGTTACCCATTTATACAGCTGGGTATTTAGGAGAGGTACCCTATATGTCTGTTTATATTCTCGGTTAAGTACCTTGCCAGCAGCAGTGCCCCAGCAGGGAATTGATTCGGCAACCTTTCAGTTACAAGCAAACGGAAGAGTGGTTTTAGTGTGTCTCCTGTGGTGTTTTCCCAGGACCGCCTTCAGTCTCTGAACGAGTCCGTCGCCGAGGTGAGGCTGCGGCAGCAGCAGCTGGAGAAGGTGGTGAAGGAAGCCGGCGGCACCCGCACCAGTCCCAATCGGGTCGCCCCGAACCAAGCTGGGCCAAACCAAGGCCAGCCAGGGCGGGGCGCGGGGGTGTGGGAGGCGATATCCAGGCTGGAGGTTGAGGTGGCCAACAACACGCGCAGGCTGGCGGCCCTGGAGGAGGGCTCAGACCGGGCCTCCCAGCAGACCCGGAGCCTGTGGAGGGGGCTGCGGGGTCTGGAGGAGAGGATCGTCCGGACGGGTCAGCGGACCAAGGTGCGGTTCAGCGCCACGTCGCAAGAGGTGGAGGGAGACAGGGTGGCGGTGATGGGACAAGTGGAAGAGATGGCCGGCAACCTCACCGCCAGCGATGTGCAGCTGGAGGAGCTGGACTCCGACCTGGACTACCTGTACAATCAGCTCCACAGCCGACACAGCCCCGCCCCAGACTGCGACTGTGGGGGGCTGGTGGCCACCTTGGCCAGGCTGGAGCAGGAAGTGGCCAACGCCACAGACACAGCCAGGGGCAACAGGTTGGTGCTGGAGGACCACCTCAGGGGGCAGGGCCGGCGGGGGACGGGCCCAGGGGCCTCACTGGATGACCTGCAGGAGAGGCTACTGCTGGTGCGGGACTCACTGTCCCTGGAGCAGGAGAGGACCCAGGCGCTTCGCCTGGACGTGTCCCGGCTGGAGGCCGAGCAGGCAGAGACTCGGCGCAAGCTGGGGGGCCTGCTCCAGAGGCATGATGGGAAGGGGCGCGAGATCCACCGCCTCTCCAGCTACTTCTCCTCGCTGCTGGAGGACGCCGTCCGCCACGCTGAGGTGCTGGAGGTCCTGCTCGGGGAGGAGGTGCTGGAGTTTACCGAGCGCCCGTCCCGGGAGCAGGAGGAGTACTCCATACCCCTGCTCCAGGACAAGATCCGGCTTCTGCAGGAGCAGACTGAGAGCCAAGCACAGAGCCTGGCCACTGTGAATGAAGGCTTGGCCGGAGATGAGCCCTCGGCGGGCCAATCAGAGCGGCTCTCCAGAGTGTTCGAGAGGAGGAGCAGTGAAGACCATATGGATGACCCCTTCCCAGACTCCCCATCGGAGGACGGCCCTGAAGACTACTCCGTCAGTGACTTCTGGAGCATGGGCAGGGAGGTGGAGGAGCTGGAGTCCCGACTGAGCCAGCTGGAAAGGCGGCCGTGCCCCTCCTGCTGCAACTGCACCGCTGCCCCTGCAGGCCCGGAGGTGCAACCGCGGGGCGAGGGGGCTGCACTGCACAGGGCGTTGGAGGAGCACCTGCGGACATTCTGGAAGGAGTTAAGCGACGAGGAGCGACCGGCTGGTTCTGACACCATGCTGGACCTGGACGCGCCGCGGGCCACAGTCAGCGGAAAAGAGGCACCGAGGCAGAGGAGGCAGAGAAAGGAGAGAAGAGACCAGCACAGCCCACGCACTCACAGACACAGAGCAGCAGCAGGTATGGGTGTAATCAGTCAGCACTTTGACAGACATTAGTCCTAGTGTGACAGAGATGCCCCATCCTGACATTATATTACACTATTGGCATTTCCCAGATGCTCTTATCCAGAGCGGCTTACATAGGTCACAATTTTATCCAATTATACAAATGGATATTTACAGAGGTTATTAGGCACTGAATACACTGCAATCAAATTCTTGAGGCTTCACTGTCTGTACTCTGATTTTTATGATAAGACTGCCCCCCTGTGGATGCTGCATTAACTGCAGCATGATAACTCACAGTTTAATGACAGTGGATTAATGACAAGGGCTTTTCCTCTAATTCTTTTCATATTGATAAATAAAACAGTAACCCTCCAAAATGGTCAGTACACATTGACACAAGATATTTCTCTCTAACAACGATTCAATACTTTCATGAACCTGAATTCAAAATTAAGCATAGATCTGACCGCTGTAAATTACTTCCATAATCATGTTTGAACCCTTCCAGTGATACTCATATAATCAGAATCACTTAGGTTGTCACTGTGTTTGGTCAACTCCTGCTCAGCCAGTCATTCAGGACTAACCCCCTATACCCACTGCTCCAACTCCCACCCCCCACCTCTACCCCTCTCAGGAGTCTCACAGTTTTCGGAAGCACCTCTCGCTTTCCTCGCCAGCACCTACAGCGGCACCAACCGGACGGGTGCGCTGATCTTCGAGGCGGTGTCCCTGAACCATGGGGGGGCGTACTCGCCCAGGTCGGGTGTATTCCGGGCACCTGAGGCGGGGCTCTACCTCTTCCTGCTGAACCTGGATTTCGGACCGGGCACCGCCCTTGCCATCCTGAGGACAGGTGGGGCGCCGCTGGCCACCCTGCGACGGGGTGCCAGGTGGTCGGGCGGGCCGGTTTTCCGAGCATGCCTCCTGGAGTTGGGACGGGGCGCAAGGGTGCACCTGGAGCTGGCGCGGGGCACCCTGAGACGCGGGGGCCAGGTGGAAAACACCTTCGCTGGGGTTCTGCTCTTCAGAACCACCTGAGAGGGGGGAAAAAAAAACCCTGGCAGAGTTATCAGTGGATCCGGGTTCTCCGCTGGAAAACTGACACGGCACCTGCTAACCCCTCAACCAAACCATGAGCCCGATTTTATCTAAAAAGGTAGATACTGATCCAGAATCAGTCCTTGGGGACAGGACCCATCACTGGACGGCTGCCATTCCCACTGTGTTGGTAAGGCAAGTGAACGAGGGGATCCAAGCAAAGCATGAGATATTTTACTCTGTCTTTAAAACACAAAATATGTGTTTGGTTAGGCTTCCAGTAGCAAAGGGCTGAACATAACTTGCCATGTCTCATGCCAAAGGTTTTGTGTGTTCACGGACTGTGGTTAAAACAGCCTGCAAGTATGACTTACTCTGATTCACCTTTGAGTGTTACATTTTGGATGCAATTTTGGATGCAATACAGTGACACAATCACAATAATAATGATGCAGACTTTACATTAAGAACACCCAATACATACCGCTTACATAAAGTCATTTAAAGTAAACATAGTTGTACAGGAGGGGAACATGAAAACTCGCATCAAAAAAGCTACAAACATAAGCATATATCTGAGATCACACACAGCTCATTCATATTTCACAAATTTCAGTGACACACCTATGTGTGTATGTGTGTGTGTGTGTGTGTGTGTGTGTGTGTCTGTAGCCCCATCTTCATAATGAGATAGTGTTCACTTTTCCTTACTAGCTCACATTCATGACTCAATACTACCAAAACCACATGGAAACGCACAGGAGGGTACCTCTCCTGAAGAGCACTGGAAGGACCAAATAAAACAGGACCACAATGCAGGTGTACTAAAATAAGGATATTTACTTAAAAATGGATACAATGGACATTATCTGTGTACTGAACATTTTCCTTGGTAAACATAAGGCACCCTTTTAAGCCAGATACTGTACAAAATACAAAGCATTTACGTTTCAGAGGGAACTCTGTACACACATGCAGCTCACAGGCAAATGGGAGAAAAGACAGCGAGAGTGATTACTGCATCCTCACACATTCCACGTAACAAAGATGTTTACCACACACGCACTCTCTACACAGCTCTTGAGGCTGTTTAGCACATACTCCACACAATGACGTACCAATTACCTTGTGACTCTTGCTTACTGGCTAACTACCTGTGTGGTTTCCAGCAAAGATGCTGGTTCGGCAGAACTCATATTGGTTAGGGACACAATGTAGGGAAAAAAAAAACTATCATTAAGGGTCAAAGGTTAGGCAGGGGACAGTGCGGTGAAGCAGCACAAGCCCTGCAGGGAGAGACTCGCGCCAGCCATGTTATCACACAGGTGATGTGAGGGCCACAGACGTGGGACCCACACCACCCGCTGTTGGTGCGAGGTGACAACAAGGGAGGTGTCTCCCCCTTCCGCAGGTCAGAGCCAACACTGCATTAGGACTCAAAATCTGATGACCAAAACAAGCATGCTAACATGTGTTTCTCTCAGCAGTTTAGAAGAAATCAGGTCTAGTTCGTCTTTCATCTGTGCGAGGGTTTAGCTCACAAGCTCACTGTAAATACCTGTGTTCACACTTAGCAATACACTATAGGCTTCGTATTGAATGTATTGATTCATGCCTGAATGATGACAAAAATATATTCTGACATGCTGAGTGCAGAATGTTTATGTAATTTTCTGCAAAACAAATGCTATGGATATTTTCAGTAACGCTAAATTGTGGGAAATGTGTTACTGTTGTGTCTTGCGGGAATAAAACATGGGTGTCAAATCCAGGCTGGTGTGACGCTTTCTGCTCCAAATGTCTGGCCCCACTCTGATAGTGACACAGTGACCAAATTTCAGAGGACTGGACGAGGGCTTCAGGTTCCTCCAAAACATCATAGACAGTTTGGGTTCCAATGGCTGGCACAATGACATGGAAACACTGGGTTTCAATGTATCATCTGGAGCATTTTTTTCCCTCATACAAAATTAGAACTTAGTAAAGACCACACTGTCATTCATCCAGACACCCTTCCCCAGAGCAACCCACATGGATTACATTTTCACACAGGACACATCGACACAGTTGGAAATCTAAATGTGCCAAAATACTGTTTCATCCATGGCACAACAGTAGGATTCAAACCCGCAACCTCATTGTCACAACCAGAGTTACCTGATCACTACGACACAGCTGTGTGTTACATGATGAGGGAATCGAGGTTAGAGAGGACATTTATGTGTTACAAAGCATTCTGTAAAATCTAAAAGGTGGAGGGATGTAGACTTCCTGTTGAATGATGAGTGGCTCATTCCACAGAGGGAAGGAGAGCGCCCTGCGTGAGGATGATCAGGCCATTTATGTCTATTCATTTAACAGAGTGAATTACAAATGCACCATCAGCACTTCAAACAGATAAACAAACAGACAGCCCACTGGCCAACTGCTGAGCAGCTGGACCAATCAGGAGGCAATTACCAGGCCCAGGACAAGCTCCGCCTTTCATTCATGCAGTCCATCAGTCTGCTGGGGGAGAGCACATACTCGTCCGCAGCAGCAGTAATCCCAGTTCAGCTGCCAATCATCGTACCCACAAACGCCTTTCCCTTGTGCTAAAAAAGTAATAAAGCGTTCTTACCAGTCCACCCAACCCAGGATCTCTTCAAGGTAAAACGTGAATCTGATGCGGGCTTGGCATTATGAAGAGCACTGATGTAGGATCAGTTTTACACTGCTCAGCTGGTGATCTGTACAGCTGATCTGTGTACACCATCAGCCTGCAGAATGTCCTTATTTGGCCACGGAGAAGTTGCTTGAAAAGCACACTATTTACAGAGCTTACTGTCAAAAGGTTACCACTTAGTAAATAAGGGTCTTACTCTTCCTGTGTTTCTCTACTCTATCTGAGCCATGCAATACTTGTATTTCCCCCTGGCCTGAAACAGACATGCAGCTTTAACCCTTGTGTAGCCTTGCTCAGTTTATGGCTGCATAATTACTGCTACAAATATGTCTTTCCTACAGAGATGTGCGATACATAATATGAAACCTATGAACTGATGCTTTTGATCTTTAGTATGGTGTCCCCACAGTGTATTAGTAATAACCACAAGCACAAAATTCAACAAATTGAAAAATGTCCTGCACTAGGGATGGTTGTGGCACACTAGAGTGACCTTTGACCTTTCCTGATCATGATCCTCTGTAATGTTACTCTGAAGTCTTTCAATACACAACATTTAAATAAAACCTCTTACACACATTGCAAGACAAATGTAACATGTTCTGGCTGGTCTCCCTCCCAAACAATGCACTTCTCCCAAGAATGAAAGCACAAACATACCGGCACAGAGCAGACAGATGAAGATTTTTAAAAATTCTATGAAGGTTATTATTTCTTAAATAGAATATTATGTTCCACATTTTTCCCCAGATATATTTTAGCAGTTCAATAAACTTTAACATTTAACAACATTTTTTTTCCCGACAGAGCCATTTCCTCCTGCTGCTGGAGGAGGGCTCAATGGTCAAGCGTTCCTGTGATGCGGCGGGCTGGTCCTATAACAGAGGCGGTCCCTCTGAGCACCGCGGTTAACCGCCTGGACCGAGTGCAGTCGAGAATAGAGTGAGCGCCGAGTGACCTCAGCAGCTGATCTTGCACAAGCCAGCTCCTCGTTCACGCGTCCCTGGCATGTCATGACGTGTCGTGACACGTGGCTTTCACAGAAAGCAACGAGGTCATCCTCACTCATCCCCACACGGTGCCGGTGGTCAGAGAGGGTGGAAGGGTTGGGGTGGCAGAACCGGTTCTGTTGCCCCTGGCAACAGCATTCCCATCCAACGAGGGCACGGAGCTTCCCCCCAGCCTGGCTTTGCAGACCTGGTCCAGAGTGCCCTGTCCAGCAGGGGGTGCTCTTGGTGCACTGCCTATAGGGGTTGCTGCAGGAAATCAGGGGCAGGGCCTTTGCCAAAGCCTGCCCCCCCCGCAGTAATTCATATCCACATTGTCAGAAATAAGGTCCGGCTCCCCCTGCAGCGGAGCAGCTCAGATTTTTATGTCCTGAGACTCTACCATTTTGGCCAGAGTCTTCTTTACCCGCAGGGCAGTCAGGCGGGAGGCGGGGTTGTGCGCCCAACACTCTGACATCAGCTTCAGAACCGCCCTCAGGCACTGCAGGGAGAGAGAGAGAGAGAGGGGGAGAGAGAGAGGAGGAGAGAGAGAGGAGGAGAGAGAGAGGAGGAGACAGAGAGGGAAGGAGAAATGGGAAAGATAGGGAGGGAGGGAGAGACAAGAGAGAGGGAGCAAGAGATAGAGAGAGGGAGAGAGGGAGGTGGAAAGAGAGAAAGAGATGGTCACCTACTGTATCTAAGATCGGCTGGTTTACTGTTGGATTGTAGGACTAGCTGTTAGTTTACTATATGATACGCTAGGACTGCCACAAAAATGCAAATGCAATTGTGGACTATTTTGCATATACAATATTTTAAAATGTAAACAGCTACACCACTGTTAACAAGGCCTCCACTGTACTTTCTTCCCCTCCAGGTCATAACCCCAAATCTGGCCTCCCCTAGAAGGGCTTCTTAGAGCCTGTACCCTGTTCCCCGGTACCAGCTCCCAGTAGCCCAGCTCCCCCAGACTGGCCTCAGCACAACACCCCCAAAACACATGCACGCACACACACACACACACACACACACACACACACACACACACACACACACACACACACGCACACATGTGCGCGCACACACACGCAGACCCCGCCTCCCCCAGGCACACCCACCTCGTCACTGTTCCAGCGGTTTGACACTGTCGGCCGCAGGCCCTTGATGCACACGACCTCCCTCATGTCCTCAAAGGAGGGGTCGGAGCTCACCATGCCACTGTAGGGCAGCTGGTACTCCTCCACGATGCCTGCACACAGAAGAGAGATCAGGCCAAGGAGCTAACCATCACCACTGGCATCCATAGCAGCAACACTGCTGTGAATCCGTTAAGCAACATGTTTCATTTACATTTACTCTTCATTCCAGGAGCTTCACCTCAAGATGATTTATCCACTAATCACATGAGAGCACAGTGAATGTCAGACACATAAGTGCACAAGAATGCAGAGAAACAGTGTATGCAGTGGAAGAGTATCACTTAGAAAGGCAGATTTCCATTAAAAACCCAGTGATGAAAAGGAGGTCTTCAGAGTGCAGCAGAAGGATGCAAAAGACTGGGAATGCATCATGGGGACGGAGCTCCAGGGATATGCGTGTGTGTGTGTGACAGCGCTGTACACGGGGATGTGTGTGTGAGTGCGCGTGTGTGTGTGTATGCGTGTATGCATGTATATATGTGCACACGTGTGTGTGTGTATGTGTGAATGTATGTATGCATGTATGAGTGTATGTATACACTTATGTGTGTCTGTGTGTGTGTGTGTGTGTCTGAGTGACACAGCTGTACACCGTGAAGCACTCCCATAGCTCCTGACCTCCAGTGACGCAGCGCCGGGCCATCTCCCAGAGCACCAGGCCGTAGCTGTAGATATCAGCCATGATGTAGGCCTGGAACTGGCTCTTGTTCAGGGTGTCGTCCAGGACCTCGGGGGCCATGTAGCGCTTGGTGCCCACACGCGTGCTGAGCGGGACATCCACCTCGTTGGTGTCACTGAGGAGAGAAGAAACACAAGGGTTAACTGGCCTGGGCTGAAACTGCCGGGGGGGGGGGAGCAGGGAAACACAGGAGAGCACGGTCAAAGCTGCTAGTGAAGACATTCTGTGGAAACGGAAAACAGGTTCAGGTATGTGTGCGTGTGTGTGTGTGTGTGTGCGCGCGTGAGCATACCTGTTGAATTAGACAGACAGCCAAAGAGTGAGAGACAGTGTGTGTGTGTGTGTGTGTGTGTGTGTGGGTGCGTGTGTGAGAGAGAGACAGTACCTGTTGTATTTTACGGCCAGCCCCAGTTGTTGTGTGAGTGTGTATATGTGTGTGCCTCTGTGTGTACGGTACCTGTTGTACTTGACGGCCAGCCCCAGGTCGGCGATGCAGCAGGCCCCATTCCTCTTCACCAGGATGTTGCTGCTCTTGAGGTCGCGGTGGGCGATGGCGGGCTTGCCCTGCGTGCCGTAGATCTCCGTGTGCAGATGGCACAGGCCACAGGCCGCCGAGTACGCCAGCCGCAGCAGGGTGCCCGAGTCTAGCGTCGCCAGGCGCAGGAAGTCGTGCAGCGAGCCGTTCTCGTGGTAGTCCGTGATCAGGAAGAGCTGCGTGCACACGCCCGTGCCTTTGATGTCCGCCGCAATGAATCCTGGGAAGGCAGAAAGGCAGAGCAACTCCATTACAAAACACTCCAATATTAGCCTTCCATTCTGTCACTGGGACAAATGGAGCAAACCACACGGACACGGGATAAACAGCCTGACTCACTGGTTCAGACTCCTCTACACTCACTGGCTCAGACTCCACCACACTCACTGGTTCACACTCCTCCACACTCACTGGTTCACACTCCTCCACACTCACTGGTTCACACTCCTCTACACTCACTGGCTCAGACTCCTCCACACTCACTGGTTCACACTCCTCCACACTCAGAAACAACACCAGTCAGTTTTTCCAGTTTATGTTAAATGCAGATGTTCTGGTCAGTAACCTCATGACCCTGGCAAAGGCCCAGCTGCCAAAGGTTTCGATTTTGTCCTACTGTGCAATTTAAAAAATTATAATTAAAAAACTGAAATGCGAAAGCTCATCTTCACTTCAGACTTCAGTGTTTATTTATTGTGACAAAGACATTAATTCCTGCGAAAAAAATCATAAGGACACTGGATGAACTTGACCACAAACAAAAACAAACAAATATACACACACACACACACACAGACACAGACACAGACACAGACACAGACACAGACACAGACACAGACACAGACACAGACACAGACACAGACCATTACTAACAGCTGTTTGGAAGCTTGCTCTGTCTAGTGGAGCCTTCCACTGGGATGGAGCTCCTTTCCCCTGGGGACAGAGCTCACCCTGCAGGATGGCTTACCCAGGATGTTCTCGTGCCTCATGAGGACGGTCTGGTAGATCTCCGTCTCCCGGAACCAGCTGGCCTCCTCTCGGGTAAAGAACACCTTGACGGCCACTTTCTCGCCGCGCCAGCGCCCCAGCCATACCTCCCCGTAGCGCCCCTTCCCGATCTGACGCACCATCTGGATCTGCTTGGCGATGGTCCGCTGCACCTGAGGACGGGAGGGGGGTACAGAACTCCATGTGAACTCTGACCAGCAGTGACAACAGCAAAGTGGTGAACAAAGTGCTTAACATAAGATTGGGTGTTTTGCTGGTGACTCCTTCCAGACGCTTTTGGTCATTAAATGTCTGTAATGGGTTACATGAATGTGTTTCTGTCTTGCCTCTACAGCAACCTGAGCTGTATCTGTAGATTGCGCTCATGCTGCTCTGTGGTGTCACGATCCACCACTTTTTCTCACCAGTAGGGGGAGCCCTGCACCACTGCCGGTGCTGGAATTACTGATGAGGTCTCTGAGGGACTCCCCTGCCGGGATGAAGGCCTCGTCCTGGGCCAGCTCTCTGTGGTAGCGCCGCCTCTCCGCCTGCCACTTGTACCTTAAGAACACACACCGTTACTGTTGCGCTTCTCCTGGATGACACAGAAACAGCCTGCTACACCCTGTGTTTGTTATTTTTCACACCAATTTTAATATGCCAGTTTTCCAGGGGTTTTCACTGATTCAAGAAGGAAGGGGACAGGAGATAGTCTTCTAGTTTCTTCCATATTGGCTAACAGGCTAAAGCTCTGGAAAATACCCGCTGTGAGGAGCTGTGTGCTGTGAGGCTATTTAAAACAATGACAAATGACTGTATGAATGACTTAATGCAGTGCCCAAAATGAGATTTAAATCTACTGACTTCTGGTTTCCAAGTATAGCTCTTTATCAAATACACCACAATGCCACGCAACTGCTTGTCAGTGGCTGTCGGTGTGGATCCTCAAACAAAGCTTTAAAGACACACTGGGTGCATAAGGCCAGGGCTATGCACTTATGTTTTACAGTCTGTTCTATCATACCGACAATAACACAGCAGCAACTCATCCTCAGAATCTCAGTCAGACAGTTACAGGTATGTTATCTACTCTCAGCCTGTCAAACAATCAGCCAGCAATGTGACTCATTATCTTTCCCTGCTTCCCTGGTGTGGACACAAGTCTGGTGAGTCAATTCAAACCTTGTGAATTAAAAAAAAAAAAAACCACGTGACACAGATAGACAGGCAGGGCAGAGATAAGCCTTACCTGTAGTAGCAGACTAACATGATGGCGAAAAGCGTGCAGACACAAACGGTCACAGATATCAGGAAGGCGAGCCAGTAGGTGCTGCTGAAGGGTGGGCCTGTGGGACAAATATAAAGAGTGTAAGGCTGCGTTCAATGGGCAGAACAGGTGGTGAAGGAAGATGGAGTCCAGCTGCAGGTTGATGTAGTACACTGAAACTAGATCGGGACTTTGTTTCCCATCAGCCCCTCTGTGAAATGCTGTGCTGTGGCGAGGCTCATCCCCATAAGCTACAAATGTAAAAAACTGAAACCTATGCAAGTTGCTCTGGATAAGAGTGTCTACTAAATGATGACAATGTAATGTAACGTAAAATTTCGCATATTGCCGTCCTTCACTACCCAGGAGTGGTTTTTGTAGATTCTGTGTCACTTGCCGATTTGTACTCAGGGTGGAGATCTCCCGACAGCCTTATAGCCCTGCCCCCCAAGCCCCTAAAGCACAGACACGCATTGCAGCATGATGACAGCCATTGTAACGGAGTCACTGCTCAGGCAGTATGGTCTGGGAACAGTGTTAGGGCTCTGACCTGTCACCTCACCTTGTGTGACGGGTGGGGGCAGCTCCGGTCGCAGGTCGCGGTTGCAGGAGTTGGTCTGGCAGCACAGGATGGTCCGTCTGGCCTGAGCAAGGGGGGAATCCTTGGGGAAAAAGAAACTTTTAATGATGGCGGATACGCTGGGTAAAGTCCTCTGTAGTTTTTTTTCTAGTCCACTGACATCATTAAAGCAACTTGCAAGCTCTAGATGAACCACAGGGCACCTGAGAGCGGTGTGGAGACCCTCACTGATCTCCCCACCCTTACCCCCACCGGAACCAAGCCAATTTGTTCCGGCACTGTGAGCTCTCAGTCACTGTGAGTCGGTAGTTGAAACAGTTGGTTTCAGCTGCAGAGCTCAGCCTGCGCTTGGAACAAGCGCCTTAACTGCCTGAGTCACTCCAGATCACTCCTTTGACAGCATCCTGCTATGATGGCCTTACAAGCTGCTATGGAGGACCCCTCAAACAACTAAATCAGTCAACAGAAACGACAGAGGATAAATACATGAAATCGCATTAGGATATAAAGTGGGTTTGGAAGCCCCGTTTCCTCCTTTAGGATATAAAGCGGTTTTGGAAGCCTCGTTACCTTGCACTGGAAATGGGACCCTTCATACTTCATGCAGCCATATGTCAGGATGGCCTCTCCATGCTCATCCTCTTCAATGATTGCAAAGCACTGCCCATTAGTCCTGCAGAGGGAGATACACGCACGCACGCGCACACACACATACATGTCAGATAAAATAATTAACACACCACACGATGAAAACATCTGGTTTAAAATGTTCAGGGCTGCAGCAGGGAGCAGAGCTATGGTGTCAGTGGCTGAGGCACCGCGGGTCTGAATCCATTCAGTGGGGTGGGAGGTATTACTGTTAAAGCCTTGAACAAGAACAGTACTTAATACAATGCAGTCCTGACCCTGTCACTGAATCAGATCAGGGACTGTGTTTGGGGGAGGTGTCAGGAAGGCTCAGCGAATCAGCAGAGAAAGTGGGAAGTAGGTGGTGTGGCCTGCTGGCGATCGGCCTGTCACTCACTCGCAGGTGTTGTTGGTCGCATCTTCGGGGCAGTGGCCGGAGCAGTAGCAGCTGAGGAATCGCGGGGCGTCCTCGGGGGCCACTGTCGCCCCCTCGCCCAGGCCCTGGGGGGGCCGCCTGGGGTCAGAGCCCAGCTTGGCCCCCGTGCCTTGGAGCACGTAGTCTGGGTTCTGCCCGCCTGAGTGGGGGGAGGAGAAAGAGAGGGAGACGAAATCTAATCAGACAACGTCCTGAAAGCATATGAAGTGCTGGGGCGCAATCGATCGGCCCGACCACAGCTATATGGAGCAAACCCGATTTCCCTGACCGAGGCCGTTTTGCTCCGGCCGTGTCAGAACGACATTTGGGGATTTAAAAAAAAAAAAAAGCAGAACCGAAAGGACAGTAAAAGCCAGCCACTGGTATTCATCAACCTCACCCAGCACAGCCGTTAAAGGTCAGCCCCCAGCCAATCAATGCATCTGACGAATGGCATCTCTGTCGCTCTGAGCGACTGCTGAGGCTGAAACGGTGAAACGGTAATGGACAAGGAAAACCAGTAAGCCATCCCAGCTTTGTCATTACACTGAGCTCCCAGAACAGCAAAAGACACATGTACAAAGATATATTACATTAGCCTCTGGTCCTGTACAGATTTGCCCTTTGCAAGCAGTGTGGCGTCTAAAAATGTCAATATTGTTTTACACTGACAGATTGGCAGACAGTGTTTCCACTGGCTGGCCGTAACAGGCAGACAGGAACCAGGCTATAAGAACCAGGCTACCAGAAGCTGGAGTACCCTGTATCTTGCCGCCTAAATGCTTATTCACAATCACGTTACTAACAAGTGCTTCACTAAAATACTAATATTGCCAAAATATACCCCAGATCTTGCCACAGACAGAAAGAAGGCTGAGGGAACAGGATCAGAGTGGATGTCTGTCAGGCATCCAATAAAAGTGCTTATGCGAATGCAAATGACATGTTTATAATAAATACTAGTAGCAAAGCACAGTTACCGATGGCCCAGAGAATGGGATTAACATAAAGAGCTATGGGTGCACTGTGCTCTGCCACAACGGTAATGCTAACCGGTACAGTATGCATTGTAATATGACCACTGTTTGCTTTATTGACAACCACTTTCAAGTCACATTATTTCAAATGACTACATCATCCTGATGATCTGTTAACAAGTGTGTACTATTAAGAGCCACTGGATAATCAACCAACCAGACAGCACATTTTACGACTGAGGGAATCATAAAACTAGAAAACCCAGGCCAACAACCAGTTGTTCCTACAGAACACACTCTCTGCCATGTTAAAAATCAAACATGACTGGGTGTGTGGATGAGATTCTGGGTGATTTCATACAAATCATACATGCTAGTGTTTTAGCCTGCGTCTCTGTAAACCACATGTGTGATTGACAGCTTCCAAGGAGTGTGGGAAAGGTGGCGGCGTACGTGCGCCGCTAAACAGCAGTATCTGCACCTCCATCTGCTTTCGCAGAGCTCACAATGAGCCCATTTGTATAAACCCCCACAGTGCGTTACCACCAATACACACCACCGTGCCAGGGGGAGAGAGAGCGCGATTCTAATCAACAGCGCCAGTCACAACAAGCTGTGACGTCAGAACCCGCAGCTGAACTCCAGAAACCTTTAACCGCGAGCGCTCATCTACTGCAGACTGCACATGTGGACGAAACTCAGCGCCACACTCACCTCAACTGCGCAGACGCAAGGCAAATGCCAAATAGACCACACAGAGCTACAGTTTATAGGAAATGTCTTTTTTTAACTGTGTCATTGGGGTATATGCCAGTGATGCCTGGGTTTTCTTTGCTAACCATGGCTACATTAGGACTACCGTAGCCTAGTGCCTTGGGGATGGAGGGAAGCAGAGAGAAAAAAGACAGAGACAAAAGAAGGGAAAGAGAGAAAGCTAAGAGCCCTCTCTCTCCCTCCCTCTGTTGACTGGCTGTGGGCACTTCCTTTCAGACACAGCAGTTCTTTCCAGTTCAGACATGTCTGTGCAAGTCCTCCAGACCTACATTTTACAGACTCCGTTTCTTCCTCCGTCCTCCTCCTCCTCCTCCTCCTACTCCCAAGCCCAATGTTACAGGCTGCTCCCAGCATGCACCATTTCAATTCACTATACCGTGGTATCCTAACAGATGAGCTTTTTCTGTCTTTAAGCCATTCAACCCAAAATCATTTCAAAAAAACAAGTTAGGATCAATGTACATTAGATTTTGTGATTTCAGTATATCTGTCTGGTGATGGTGATCTGTGTGCGGGGGGGCTACAGGCATATGTCTATTTAAAAAAAAAAAAAAAAAAAAAAAAGAAAGACAAAATGAGGTGTGTGGAAATTCACAGCTGTATTTCCTAAACGTACTGTATTAGTCGAAAATAGAGCACACGCATTCTTCAGCTGAACCACCCCATGCAAGCTACAAAGGCGCACAGCCACAGAGCAAACAGTCATTAGACGGGCAGGGAGGCGGGGCTGCTGTAACCGACGGCAACACCCAGGGAAAATAAACTGTAATGGAGACAATGGGGCTGTTATCCTAGGAGGTATCAGGGCTTCTGAGGCCCAGAGCCCCGGGGGCTTTGAAATCCACTATACTTATACCAGCGAGATACGGAGCGCAGAGATAACAGAGCTGAGCTCGAGTGCCCCTGTGTCCCCACTGGCAGGAACCCTGTGACTCAGGATCCCCCCCCCCCCCACCATGTCCCACAACCTCCCCCCACCTCACCGTTCACAAAAACCAGCCACTCAGCATCCGGGCTGTCAGTTATAATGCCATCTGTTGTAAGGAGAGAAGAGCAATGTCCTTCCACAGAGTGCAAAGGCTTTACCGCTTTACTGCTCCTTGCACACACGTCTCCCTTTCCAAAGCCTGCCTGTGACAGCCGCCGCGGTCACATCGCGGGCCCGCACTGAATCTCGCAGCACACCCGAGAAATTACGCCGTTTAAAACACAAAATACCATCAGCGCTAGCTTCCTTTTTCTACAAAAGTGGTAGCTGGCTAACAACGTTGTTTGTGAGACAAAAGAATACAAATGTGTAGACACTGGCACAACTGTACAGCTTACGGGGTCCAAAAGATCAGCATTTGCTGTTGAGTGCTTTAATTGTCCAGTGAAAATTGAGAAAAAACTGTCTGTTTGAAGCTGTGAGAATTCCCCTGTCCTCCTCCATTAGCCTAAGCACACATCTTGAAAATGTTTGATCTCATCTTTGCTCATGCGGTCAGGATGCCACTGCTGTCCAGGAGGCTTCGGCCTGTTCCATACATACAGTCTCATTTCAAAAAACACTATACGCACACTTCCTCAACATTTGGTGGGTTTTTTTTGGGAGGGGGGGTTCAGAGCCCCTAAGAGTAGTGAGCATTAACAGTGTCTCTTTCTATAAGCAGCCAGTAAGTCCAAGTTTGGACCGTTCACAGCAAAGGCTAAGATCCTCTCTGAAAGGCAGAGGGTAGCACCGTCCTGAGACTGTGCACCAAACATGTGGAGCAACACCTTGAACTGGGGCTCAGATTCACTTTGTTATGCAGAGGGTAATGCTGGACATCTCCTTTCCCTTATGGGGTGGCACTGTAATGTCTATGGTTTGGGTCTGATTTTCCCCAAGGAGGCACCCTCTCTGGTCAAAGTCACAGCTCCCCTGAGCCTGAAGAAATACTCTGGCCTAGCAGACAGGACACATGAACACACAGGTGCACGGTAATACAGGTAACCAGCCACTGATTTTACCAGCATTTACTCTGTTCACTTCACACCAGACCAGTGAAAAGAGCTATAAACTGCAGTGCCACACATGGCCAGCAGGTGGCTTGATGGTCACCTGAGCGGTAAGTGAAGGTTAGCTGGGGGAGGGGTGCTGACAGGTAGGCAGCAGAGAGTTGCGGGAATTGGGGGGGGGGGGGGGGTTGTTCACTTCACACCTTGATGATCCTCTGTTTAGGACATAACAGCTGCCGTGCTTTGTTTTCAGCATAACAAAGTCCAAACAAAAGATGAATACATGGTTAGACAGAGGTCCATTAACCTGCTAATGGGCAATTCTTTCACTTGTCCTGGAGGCCTGGAGAAGAGAACAAACTGTTCATATGTCAAACCATGCAAGCAGTTTGCTATGTGACCTGTTTACAGTCAGCAAACATCCAACCAAAACGAAAATCACCTCATTTAAAATTACAACTGATGTCCAGAGGCAAGCAAAAAAAGCCAAACAAAGCTCAGGTCTCTGAGAGGGAAACCCTGGGTGTTTGCGATGGACCTTCCAGTCCAGATAAGTCATACATTTACATTACATCACTTTTATTCATTTGACAGATGCTTTTATCCAAAGCAATTTACAAGTGAGGCAGAGTACAACACAAGACTCCAGTCCATGCTTTTCATTGGACGGGCTCCTCCAAAGCTGATGAATCCAATGCATGTATTTTCCTGTTTCAAAAGGGCTTGTGGTAAGGAAAGAGCTTTTCTGCACCTCCGATTGGGCTCTATAAAAGGTTACAGTGGGCCCTGAGGGTGTGGGAGCCCTCTGCTGGGCCAGGCCTGGCCTCTTCCGCCTCTCTCAGCCACGGGCCAGTGCATAGAACCCCTCAACACACACCTCCGGCAAACCCACCCTCTCCTCACCCGGCGAACGCTTCCGGCTAGCCAGCGAGCACCTGGGGCGTTTCCGCGTGGCAGCCATTTCCCTAAAGCACCATACAGGAAACGGTTAATGTGTCAGGGAGCGCGTGGCGGCAGCAATAGCCTCCGACAAGCTTCCTGTAAGTGGGGGCCCTCGGCAATGAGCCCAGCCCCGGGAGCCGGGGAGAGGGGGGTGCAGCCGCAGCGACGGGCAGGGGCGGAGCACAGCAGAACCCTCGCAGGATTTGGGGAATGGGGGGGGGGGGTGGTTGGTGGTGTTCCCAGCTGGACAGGCAGGGAGCTGATGCCTGGTGCATAAATCAGGGTCCCCAAACCTCAGATCTCAGGATAAGAGGGCGGTTCAGACAGCGAGTCCCCTTCACATTAACGGTGTTTAAAAATAAATAAATACATTTTAAAAAGAGAGGGAAGGGAGCAAAGGGGCCAGACAGCAGCAGGCTAGCTGCTTAATGCTTAGCACATGGACGCCCCATGATTTCAGGCCCCAGCTGGCTAGCTGACAGGGCTGCTCGTGGCACGGCGTAGCTCGTGGCTGTCTGATGGCCGATGCTGTCACACCGTATGGTGGGCACGCCCTGGGGCAACCCTGCCGTCGTGACCAGGTTGGGTAGGGGTGGCCATGCACGCTCGCAGAAGCTTGCTGGTTCTTCCCAGCTACTATCACTCAGATGCTCTTACCCAGGGCAACTTACACAGGTTACAATTTCTACATGCTCACCATCACGGCTATTTCAGAGCACCCCCACTCACCTCCCACCCCTGCACGCCGCTGGGACAGACGAGCTTGGACCGCTGGGGGAGGGGGGTGGGGGGTGCCTCCTCCTCCTCCTAATAACAGGGCAGGGATTTTTCCCTCAGAGTGAACATGTTTTGCCCATGTGTTCGGGGAGGGAGAGCGAGCCTTCAGAGGTGTTCTGAGGGGCAACACCGCCTCACAGTCTCTTCACCTGCGGGCGCAACTGACTTTCAAATCCTCCCTCATCATCTACAGGGGGAGCCTTCAAGAAGGCAGAGAGGCCTGGGGCCCGTGGTGGCTGCTACACGGCTTCGTTTTGGTTTAGGTTGCTTTGATTTGATGTAGCCAGAGAACTGTGAGAAAGGGACTCAACACTGATAAAATATTAGCCACAAGGTAGTTATGTAACATTAGTTTATGGTCATTTAGCAGAGCGACTTACATATATTACAGTTTTACTTATTTACATATTACATGGGGGGCAGTGTAGCATAGTGGTTAAGCAGGACTCATGACCAAAAGGTTGCCAGTTCGATTCCTCACTGGGGCGCTGCTGTTGTACCCTTGGAGCAAGGTACTTGACCCCAAATTGCCTCAGTAAATATCCAGCTGTATAAAATGGATAACACTGTAACTCACGTAAGTCGCTCTGGGTAAGAGCGTCTGCTAAATAACATAATGTAACGTACATCCGTTACAGTTGGATATTTACTGAGGCAATTGTGGGTTAAGCACTGTACCTAAAAGTACAGAGGTGGTGCCCTAGCGGGGAATCCAATCAGCAACCTTTCGGTTACAAGCCTTGCTCCTCACCACTGTGCCACACCGCCGCCCACTGTAACATCAATGAGCGGTGCCTACAGCTGGAATGACTTGGGGTAACCTTCAGTGTGTCTCACAGCTTTGCAGAGGCGCTGTCCTGCTCTGAGCGAGTCTCGTCCCTGTCATACCAGGGATGCATTTCCCTTCCTCCCAGCTGCCAGCGTGATTGATACTGGAGTTTGGCTCCCCTCTCACTAAGCAAGCACTTTCTCTTTGTTTTCTGTTTATTGGAGCAAAGCAGCATGATTGAAGGTCCAAAAGACTGTGTGTCCCAAAAAGGACAGAGAAAAGAAAAACAAAACGTCTGGAGGGAGATCTACTGCTATGGCTACAGCTAGTGCAAGAGCCAGCAATCCACCATACTGTGAGAAAGTGAGAAGACAAATGGATAAAATGATTAAATGTTTTCCTGGTCCAAATGAACCAAAGAGGGTTTACAAAATTTTATGTCCATTTAAGCGAAATGGTAGCAAAAGAGGGGGGGGCACATATTTAACCCTGTGCATTTTAAAACACTGTACATTCTTACAGGGGACTTAAAAGAAACACACCCCCACGTTAAAAGAAACACACCCCCACAGTGAGAGAAAACAGGATTATGGGACTGGCCTTCCATTGTGAGTTTATCTGCAGTGAGTAAACACCATCCTCTCCAAAACAAGGAGCAACCAAAAGGCTTATCTGAGCCAAATGGCACACAGCAGGAGAGCTGTCTTCACTCAGCTTCACTCCATCAACACCGGTGGCCTCTCACATTAGAGAGGGCCAACAGAGATAACACCCCCCCCCACACACACACACACACACACTCACACACACAGACACACCAATGTGTGCACAAACACACACACATGCACACACGCATGCATACTAATCACCTGACTGAGAGTGCCATACACACGCATGCACACACACATACAGATGGCCTTTTCAGAGTATGGTTGCTTCGGGTTCACAGGACTGAGGACACAATGACTTGTCGAAGAGACACCGCTCTAGAATCTCACTCTGCCACTGAGGGAGTTGGGTAAAATCAGGACACAATCACCTCTGGCAAACACCTCCCAAACAGACCTCTTTACCAGCTGGTCTGATACTGTTATCATCTCATTTTCAGGGCATTAAGCATGCTCCTATTGACGGTAGCCTGTCTGATAAGCTTCTGTGTGCACACCGGTCTGGAGCCACGGGAGGAACCAATCTCTGTTACACAGCGGCTCGTGTTTTCCCTCTAGACGCATTTCTAGGAAACTCCTGAATGAAACGCCCTGTGATGACCCCTGGCACCACCATGCCAGCAACCAAGGACAGAGACAGTGGACCAGTGTCTGAGGACACTCTGGCCTTTAAAGAGAAGTCACTTTTAAACACGGGATCGGAAAGTACTCCCTGAACAGCACAGGGGTTATGGAAAGGAGCTTGTAACCAGGCAGTCATGGGATCAACTCCCGGGTGAGGTGAGGGTCTTCCAGCAAGGGGTTTGAGTAAGAGAAAACTCAGTCGGGCCTATCAGACACAAAATGCGTAAAACCACAAGCTATGCAAAGCACGAGAGATCTGGATGCCTGCCCTGGGAGCAAACAGCAGCGGTATCTGACCCTGGCTGACTCTCACTCACTCTCTCAATGCACGGCTCATAACATCATTCCTGTGGAGAGGGAACCAGCTCCTTCCAGCTGCTCCACCATTGTGCAGAAACCGTGCCTAAGACAATTCGCCAGCCAGTAAAAACCAAAGCATGACCCCATATTCAAACATTCCTCCAGAAAAGTCCCTGGGGGTGCATGCATTTATAACGCATGGCAATTGCTGGGTCTCTGATGAACTCTAGCCCTCTTGCTCTTGATTACAGTGTGCAAGGCCAGATACTCTCCAGTGTTTCTCTGCTCAGAGCTCAGTGTCGGCCAGTGCGTGCGACAGGAGGAAAAGCAGAGAGGGACCCATCCCTGGGACAGTGAGAACAGCTGGCTGCACCCGGCCGCTCTGCCTTTACTGCCTCCTCCCGGGTGTCTGCTTTGCATCGGCTGCTATTTGGTTCCGAAGGTCGCACTGGAGTAAACGCGCTCATTATTTCACCACGGCACCGAGGCGACCACCGATTGGAGGAGACGGCGAACCTCGCACTCCCACACATTCTTTAGGCAGACTCGCCTGCCGCTGTGTCTGGCTAGCCAGCCGCCGGACCGAGCCGGTGCCGTGTCTACTTCAGGGAACAGAGCGCACTGTCCCCCTGAACACACCGCTGCACTTTACAGACGAAACCACAGATTTTTCACATCTGACAGGCGAAAGCATTTAAATTGCTTAACAACAGCGTGAAAGAGAGGAGTGGGGGGTAGGGGGACAAAGGAAGGGAGTGTATGAGAGAAAGACGAGAGGGTAGAGGTAGAGTGGAGAAAGTGACAGAGAGACAGAGAAAGAGAAAGAGAGCGATAAAGAGGGAAGTGAGCGGTTGAGTGAGAGAGAGAGACAGAAGGCAGGGGAGAGAGAGAGGGAGAGAGAGAGAAAGGGAGGGAGAGGAACAGAGGATGACGAGACCTCACCTTGGGCTCCAAGCGCGAGCAGGAAGGAGGTCATGAGAATGGCGGTGCGGAGCAGACCCCTCATCATCCTCACAGAATCTGGGCAGAGGACGGGGCTCCTGGACGACCTGGTGACACGGCCGCCGCGTGGCGGGACCTGCACTGACCACTCTGCTAGGCCTCGGCCTTCACCGTGACCAGACAGGAAACAGGACAGCCCACGGGGGGTTGGGGGGAGGGGGGTGAGGAATTAAAGCTTCGTCTTCAATGGCTCCTCTTGTCCACAGTCCTGAAACACAGGAGAAGCAGTCAGCTAGCCCAGGGACCCCGTTTTACCTGGTAACCAATACAACAGTCAATCACACTGTGGCACTAAGAAACCAGAGAGGCTCCACAGCGCCATCTTACAGGCAACAGTTTGGACCAAATGGCAAACCGGGATCTGCACTAAATGGTTTGTTCTAATCACACTCCTCTCAGGAGAAAACCAGGAGGGAAACGCCGCAGGGGAAGGAAGGAGATGTGGGGCTTAAGACACAGCTGAGGGCAAAGGTCAGGGGTCAAGGTTTTCCTGGAGATGTTGTACTGGTGGTGATTACATCATACCCTGTGATGAAACCCATTCAAAAAGAGACAGTTTCCTTTCAGCCCCACCCCCCAAAAAACATACAGTGGTGATGTCATGATTTGAGCCTGTTTGGACTGCAGACAAATTCTCAAATCTGCAAACTGCAAAGACTTACACTACCCTGTCATCTGCACCCAGGCTAAACAGGGTTGGGCTTGGGTAGTGCTTGCATGAGAAACTTCCTGGGCAAACCAGGTTGCTGCTGGAAGCAGTGTTGGTGGGCGAGTAAGGGGCAGTCTTCTGTCTGGATGCAAAACTCCAATGACCCAGTGCATTGACAGGGACACTGTGCTGTAGGAGGAGCTTTTGGATAAGATGCTAAAACTGATACTGACTCACTTTTAATCAGAAAATATCAGGGGGGTGCCCAGAACTGCTGGTGGCTGAGGAGAGTTACTCTCACTGCACTTTGAAGCAGGTACATGAGGTACATGAATAAGTAATTATTTATATTCCTGTTATTATTATTAATCTGTGTATGACATGATGTGGAGGAGGGGGGTCGAGGCTCAGACACCAGCTTTGGGCCACAGTCGGCCGTTTCTGCTGCATTTTCGGATGTTCTCCACACTCTCCCCCCATGCTGTCTTTGCCCTCTTTTTTTTATGGGCTTGACCCCCTCACCCTACCAAACCCATGCTTACTTTAAGTACCGAACGCGTCCAGATCATTTGTTCAGGGATATTCCAAATTCACCTACGCTGGACCAACTCCGTGTGTCTGTCCCCTGCATCTCTGTGTGCAATTAGCACTCCACAGTGCTTTTGGAGGGAGGCAGAGCAGGGATCTGGGGGAGAAACAGTGGCAGAGCGGGCCAGTTTCTGTCGCTTCACATTGTTAGGAGGGGGAAAGGGAGCCCCGACCCATGGCCTACTTTTCACACATCCGCGACTTTCAGCCGTGAGGGGAGAACAAAAGGAAGCCTCCTGAAGGCAAAGGGGGGCTACAGGCTGGGGGGCTCAGAGGTGCAATGAGTGCAAAAACAGGCCAGGAGACTCATTTGCTCACAGGTTTAATCACTTGTCTACCAATCAGAGACATCCTGTGGCTCCTAACATGGAGTACTGGGACAGTGGGAGCAATCTTGGGCCTCTATCAGCAAACACACAGCGTGGAATACTACTTCCTATGTAACTATAGCCTAATGTCACATTCTACTCCCGAGATACACCGCCCAGAGGCACAGCCACCTCTGGTATACCAAACCATCACTTCACACGAACACTTCCTGCAGGTAAATCATATCGCTGGACATCACCAGAACAACCAGACAAGCTGTCACAACACAAAGCTACTGCTGTCACTACTGCTCGGGTCACAACATTACATTTTATTATTGTCACTTAGCAGATTTACATGGGTTACAATTTTTACGTTATCCACTTATGCTGCTGGATATTTGCCGAGGCAATTGTGGGTTAAGTACCCTGTCAAAGGGTACAGCAGCAGTGCCCCAGTGGGGAACTGAACCTGCAGCCTTTCAGTTAGGAGTCCTGCTCCTCACCACCATGCTACGCTGCCGCAAAAGAGAGCGAGTCACATCTGAAGAGCTGCAAGCCCCGAGACGGTGGCTCTGGCTCTGGGAGGTGCAGCTAGAGCGTCCCTGGAAAAAAAAGACCTCATTACCTGTGGGAAACAAATCGCTCTCCTTTAAGGAGCGAGGGGGAGCAGCCGGTCACAAGATCACTGCAGATGAAGACGGGCGATACAGCCCTGAGTGGGCAACAGGAGAGGTAGGAGCAAAGCTAACTGGTGCATACAGACAGACTGTCCCCCGTTAATTAAAACAGCCACACAAAGAGGCTAAGAGACAGCGTTACTTGAGACTAAGGCTAATGTGTCTGGCACTGACCCTTACAGAGGATCAGCGGTGTGTGGCAGGCACTCCCAGGGAGATCCCACTCACATCAGGGCGGCAAAAGGAAATCATTCAGAGAGTAGAAACCCGAGGAGCACTACAGAGGAGTCAGTTCTTTTTAATGGAAGGAGGGAGAGAGCAGGGCTATATTTCAAGTGAATTCCTCTGGTCTGGTCCAATTTCCATACGTTGTGGTGAAACTCGGGTCTCCTACTCTGAACTTTGATGGATGTGGAATTTCAGGCTTGTTCATGTGCTGTGGTCAACCAGAGTGCAAGTCAGTGCACACAGGACACAGACACACACGCATACACACACACACACCCTCACGCACACACAGACATGCACACACACACACACACACACACACACACACACACACACACACACACGTGTACACACACTGCAGCGGTTGAGATTTCCTCTGGATTGCCCTGGCGTCCACACTCGAGCGCACACCCTGCATTTAGGACAGGGTAAGCTGGGAAAGATGACCCTCAATCTCCCTTGGAATAAAAGCGCATTCCACAGGGCTTCCACCGGCCCAGCCACACCACGAAGCTCCAGAGAGAGCCAGCTGGACAGAGCTGTCCCCCTGTAGCACGCCAGCAGCCATCTCCGACCCCCCGACCTGCTGCGATGGCAGGGGACATTCTGCCCACAGACATGAACTTACCAGGGTGGGTTTCCAGTTTATTAATCACCCATTCCTTCAAATTCTCCACAAACCCACGCAAACCCCATCTCAAATCCCCCTCTGACCTCTCCTGACCTGCAGGACAGGACATTCTGCATACCAGGATGGCTTTCCAGTTTATTAACCACTCATTCCATCAAATCCTCCTTTTACTGTTGGAACCTGCATTCACTCATGTCTTGCGTAATCACTGACATCCACCTTTAAGACGCACTGGCTTTCTTACTGCAGGAATTCAGTCCAGCTCTGCTCTCAGAGGCACAAACAATTGCTACCCTACAGCTAAATGCAGGGGTGTTACACACTGCTACACTTGCTACCCTACAGCTAAATGCAGGGGTGTTACACGCTGCTACACTTGCTACCCTACAGCTAAATGCAGGGGTGTTACACGCTGCTACACTTGCTACCCTACAGCTAAATGCAGGGGTGTTACACACTGCTACACTTGCTACCCTACAGCTAAATGCGGGGGTGTTACACGCTGCTACACTTGCTACCCTACAGCTAAATGCAGGGGTGTTACACACTGCTACACTTGCTACCCTACAGCTAAATGCGGGGGTGTTACACGCTGCTGTAACTGGTCCCGACATCTAAATGCAGGAGTGTCACATACTTCTTGCCCCAAAAAGAGCATCAGAGGAGATACCCTCATCTGTACACACCCGTAGATAAGACTCTTTTAGATGACTTTCAATTAGATTTACAAGAAACTGTCAGTCATTGCAGAGATGTTACATGCACAAAGAAGAAAGGGAAAGAAAAACTGAATCCAAACATTATCTAAGGAAAACAACGAGTCTTATTAATATTTCACATTAAGGAGATGCAGGTTTCACCTTACCGTGGTAAATGAAATACTGAGTTCAAAGGACCAAACAATAGTTGAACAGTAGTTTAAATGGAGAAATGATTTCACTCAGCGGCTGTAATGGGGCTGTTTGTCATCCAGAGCAAACAGTGGAACAGGCAGCATGGCCAAATAAACAGAGAAGAACGCTGGCTGTTTACAGCAAAGCACTGAGGCAACAGTGTTCATCTCTCACTCCAGATTCATCTTTACACAACATGAGGGGACTGTGTGTTACTAACACCACAGGGCTGCGTACACACACACAAAAAATATGCACACACACAAAAAACATGCACACACACAAAAAATACGCACACACACAAAAAACATGCACACACACAAAAATACGCACACACACAAAAAACACACACATACAAAAAATACGCACACACACAAAAAAAACACGCACAAAAAACACACACGCACACACATGCGCGCACACACACACATAAAAAAAACCACACACACAAACCCACGCAAATCCATGCAAACCCACAGACACACACACACACAGGCCTCTGTTTCCCTGCCTGCTGCACCCCGCTCCTTGGTTTGTAAGCAGAGTGCGGTGTGCAGTGTGCCCCTCTCTCACCAGCCTCTCCTGGGGCCCCTCCATGCAGCCCCCACCCCCCCAGCCTTTAAAGGAAGCCTGCTGGCAGAGCAGACTCCACGGCTCCACTGTCACTGTGCGCTGGGCTGCTCTGCACTTCATCCAGCCCTGAGCCTCGCCACACACCCCTCCTCGCTCCTCCTCCGCCCCTCCTCACTACTCCTTGCTCCCACCTCTCCTTCTCCTGCTTTCTTCTGAGTCAGGAAAAAAAAGACCTGCTATGTTTCTATTGCGTTACACAGAAAACTGGGCCTGAAAGCCACAACAAGTGGGACCTCTCACCCCAGAGCAGAGTAACGGAGCACTCTGAAAGGCAATGAATAAAGAGAATTCTCTCATTTCACTCCTGGAAATTACCAGAACTACAAACTCAAGCCAAAAAAAGCACAAAAAGAAACTTTTTTTTACACTGTAAACCTCAGGACTGAGAAATCCTTTGAAGAGCCCGGTTGCATACCGTTACAATGACATTCTGCAGATGTTGTAGGGAAGCAAACATTCGTCAGAGCCTTTGGAGAGATCACAAACGTGGGCTTAAAAGTAGAACCGAGAGCCGGCAGCCGGCGTCGGCGATCTGAGACGCGGCCTCCCGTTCTGTTCAAGATCATAACCCAAGAATGAAAACAGACATCTTTGTTTTGCTTTGTGGTGAGGGGGAGCAGTCGTTTCCAACAGGCCACCGCTGCTTCCACTCACTCGATGGCTGCGGAGACGGGGAGGGTGGGCCTGCTGGACCGAGAGGGGTCTCTACATCCTGCTCTGTGTCCGAGAGGCCCTGCCGAGGGCCACCCAAGATCTAGGGAACTCTTTACAGCCAGTCAAGGGGACAGGCACACCTCGAATAAAATGTATCTTTCCAAACCCACCATCACTCATACTGTAACCACATACACCTCTAGTAATAATACAAAAACTACAAAACAAAGCTAATATTTATGCAATCATTCTTTAGCAGCTGCTATGAGCTGGCCCAGCTGGCTGGACATGAATATAATGCAGCAGTGTGATGTAGTGGTAAGGAGCTAGGCTTGTAACTGAAAGGTTGCTGGTTCAATTTCCCACCGGGGCACTGCTGCTGTACCCTTGGGCAAGGTACTTAATCCAGATTTGCGTAAGTAAATACCCAGCTGTATAAATGGGTAACGTAAAATTATAACCTGTGTAAACTGCTGTGGATAAGAGCGCCTGCTAAATGCCAATAATGTAATGTAATGTAATGTGAAGCTCAAATCAATGGCAGAAGCACACACCAGTGGTGGTACAAGGTCTTATGAAGGCAGACAGAACAGAGAGACACCATCTGCTGAGAACGTGCTAGCCTTCGAGACAACAGCAAATAATCAGTTATCAGTAATCAGATCACGTTCAACGTGTGAGCGTTCATGAAAAACAACACTTTAAAAGCAAAACTACTGCAGGCGCCAAGCTTTATCGCGCCTCACCTCTAAGCGCTTGCCTCGTGAGGATGACACTGCGGTGCCAGGAGGGGTGAGTAATCGCGCGTCCACCATCAGACCGGGTAAGCCGGGAGACGGTCAGAAGCGAGTGCCGGCACGCCTATCAGTCACTGGCAGAAGTGTGAAAAAGCACCGTCGCCCCCCTCCCCCCTCTGAGAGACTCATCCTCACCTGTAATCAGTCATTTACAGCAGTTCCAGTAATCTCAGGCCTCAGAATCCAGCCTAACCTCATCTCTCCCGTCTCTCTGCAGAGGCACACAGACCCCCACCCCCCCGCCAACCTCCTTACACATTCACTACGCGATTCAGCAAAGTTGTATCAGTCTCAAAAAAAGACAGTGTCAAAAAAACAAAACATTATATTACATTCAGCTATCTTCCATTTTAACTACTTACTTCCCCCAGTCACAAAGCATGCACCTCTACAGCTGGATATTCACTAAGGCAGTTCAGGTTGAGTTCCTTGCTCAAGGGAATGACTAAAGGGATTCAAACCTTCAACCTACTGGTTATGAGCCTGGTTCATTAACCTTGACCTGTCACATTTGCAAAACACTAATGAATGACCCTTACTTTGCCCTTTGTTTGGCTTTCTTGTTTTATGTTGCTGTATGTATGCTATACACTGTTAGTAGTCTTACTACAGGTTGTATGTTGTACTGCGTAGATTTAAGTATTAAAGCATGTACGCATTGGAAGTCTCAGCGCTGTTCATGTTCAAACATGGTCAATTGTGTCCTGTGTGTTATCTTTTATGTCCCTTTTTTAGAGGAACCTTGTACTTGATTTACTTGTACCTGTAAGCCTCTTTGGATAAGAGTGCCTGCTAAATGACAGAACGTAAATGGAACACCATTTTTTACATTTAAGGCTTTTCAGCGTGGATTTATATAGTGGACAATGAGAACCACATATTTATGAATGTTTTATTCATTGTTGTTTTGGGAAAAAACGTTAGGATTCAAAAGGTATGCTACAATGCTTTTTTTTTTTTAGCTTGGCTTACATTTCCCAGTGTTCAGTGTAGTAAGTAGCCCCCAGAACACGCAAAGATTGCAACGCAGAACACAGTGTTCTGCTCCTGGTCCAGTGTGTGCCCGAAATAGATGTGGGGGGGGGGGGGGGGTTTATACAATTTGTCTTTACCATCTCACCGAAGAAAGTTCAAGCATTACGAGCAGAGCAGCTCGTAAGCTATATTAGCACTGAGCGCAACCTGAGCACAGGTTCTCGTTAAACGTTAAGGTATTATTGTGTGTGTGTTTAATATACTTGTGTGTGTGAGATTTTCGCTGAAACAAAAAAAACTTGCATTAATATAAACACCACAAATGAGTTCAAAGAAGCGTCTAAATACATCGTAACAAATCGCTCTTCGTGGGCGCAGTCGAGTTCTTTTTTTCTCCTGCCAAACCAAATCTAAAGAGAGCCGAGATACTGGCTGTATAAAGATCAGTTTCACGCCATCCGCAGTGCCAGTCGCGCCGGGCTGTCTGAAAACCGGTCTTATTCGCTCCCACAAATCAAGATATGCGAAAACACGTTTCTTTTTTTATCGTATTCGTACGATAAGCAGTCGCTAGACCCCGAAGACGAGGTGGGTACGCGACCGTATCCGTCTCTTAAAACGCTTCTCATCGCTTAAAAATTATCTTTAGGAGAGCGCCTTTCCTGACGGGTAGTCTCCGGAGAAGCAGGCACGGAACGAGCGCTTTTGTAGTTTGTCAGGATCTGTTTTCGTAACTTATCGGCAGGACCGGGTTTTTGTTTTCTTTTTCGCGAACTCGGCCCAGTCTGGTGCCAACGATCGCGCCGCGCTCTCCCTTGAGGTGTTGGAGCCTGACACTGAGCGGGGGATGGGGGGAGTCTTTCACTACCTGCTCACACATTCCGGCGTTGGGGGGCGGGTGTAAACAGTCTTGGCTCTTATCTACACCCCTCCACCCCCTTCCTACAGAGGATTGCACTGGGGGCTGTTTTTTTTTTTTTTTACAGTCACTGATCTTCAAAGCCTCAGCCTCCACCCAAGCAAGCTCAGACTGGTCAGGAATCACAGTGCCTGCAGAGGTCCGAGTCCCACACTCACAAACATACATATCTACACAAACAGGCACACGCATAAACACATACATACCTACACAGAATTAGACACAACCACGCGCACACACACACATAAACACATACCTACACAAACATACATATATACAGACATATACATGCATAAACACAGATACCTACACATACACATGAACACAGTAATATGCCCATACACAGGCACTCATAAACACATAAACATAAATACACACAAACAGCTTACATAAAACTTCGACAAACACTCTAAAATATACATAACTGCATGTGTGCCAGGAGGCGTATACTCAAACACTGAAACACACACACACACACACAAACAAGAACAGCTGTGAGTGAGAGAAAGGAGTCATCAATGGAGTAGGTAGAGGTTAGAGGGGGTGTGGCTGAGTCATGGTGGATGTGGCGAAGGGAGGGGCCAGCTCTGTCTCTGCCTCCTGGTGGTTTGCCCTGCTGGTCACAACTCCTCAGATCCACATCCCTGTCCCTTTCTCCACTCACAGTGAGCACTAGCATATGGTAATGACTGCAGACAGGGTGGGCGGAGTCTAAACTCAGGCACAAACACTTTGCAGTCATGACTTTAAAATGACAGAGCAGACATCCCTGAATTACCTCACCAGTGTAGCAGAACAACTGACTAAAGGCCTTCTGTTTCATCAAGCTGGTCACTCCAAATAAGACTCTCATTGGTACTCGACTGTGTGAGTTGAGGTAAACTGTTTGTGCTAAAAGACTCTGACAGGCAAGACTCTCTCGACAAACAAACAGACCCGGTTTTCCTTAATTAGAGGTGATGGGCAGACCCCAAACGAACACCCCCTTTCCACAGCAAAGCTGGACCCAGGACAGTGTGAGCTGGAGTCAGATAAGCAGGCCAGGTACAGCACCACTGCTTTACCTGCAGTAAAAATACACAGGCGAAGATGACTGCCTGGATGTTGCCTACAGGATGGGTTTTCCTGCCCCAAAAAGTCCATATTACTAGGAAAGTAAACACTTCAGAATAAGAGTCCCCCATGGGAGCAGGAAGCAGTGTCTTTGGGAAGTCATTAGCAAGCTGTCAAGGTGCTAAAGGCCTGCAGTTCACTGCTGAGCACTGAGTACTGAGTCTTCCTAACCAGTGCATCAGAGGAAACAATAAAGCACGCACAGCTTCTGAGAGCCTCACCCCCAAACCACGCTTCAAAGCCCAACCGGTGACATCTGGCCGCTTTGATCCAGCAGGAGTTCCTCCTTCCAAAGGAAGAGTCCCCCCCATGGGGCCGGCAAACAGAGCCACACAGCGCGCCTCCACCGCCCCACCCCACATCTGTTTCCCTCTCCCCTGCTTCCCACTGAACACAGATCAGTGATTGGCGAGTCGGCGCTTTGCGTAACGCGATAAGAACTGGCCGGAGATCAGCAGTGAAGGAGGGAGTAGGAGGCTGTGGGACAGAGTGCAGACAGAGTTCCGGGACCAGCAGGCCGCACTAAACACTGGTGACGTTGGTGTGTGTATACACTGTGTGTGTGTGTGTGTGTGTATGTGTGTGTGTTTGTGTACATGTCTGAGGGAAAGAGCTGAAACATGAGAGACAAAAAGAGAAAAGAGAGGGATGGGGGAGAGAGAGAGAGAGGAGAAGAAAGGGAGAAAGAGGTGGAGGAAAAAGAAGACAGCAGGGTGGAGAAAGTGAAAGATTGAGACAGACAGAAAAGAGAGAGAGACAGAGAGAGAGGGAGAGACTCCAGTAAAGCAGGCCTGGATGAGCGTGCAGGCTGGAGACTCACAGCTGCCCAAAGGTGACCTCCTGCTCAGTCAGTCTGGCACATCACTCGGCTCAGCCTCACATCCTCAGGAAACATATGGCTGTAATCGAGTAAAACGGGCTCCCCAGCACGGCCGGAGCCGGGCGTGTAAACACTCCACTGTACTGCAAAAAAAAAAAAACTACACGCGATCCACCATGCACTAAAGGCCAGCCAAGTGCCATTCACTCCTAAAGACTGAGGCCAGATCACCCCTTTCGGTAACAAAAAAGAAAAGACTGAGAGCCTTCCTTAGTCCAGTCAAACAGACCAACCTTAAGAGAGGAAACCTAGTCAGCCCAGTCAGAGAGAGCAAAAATAAGACACGACATTAGCTGCCCCAGTCAAACAGGTCAATTATAAGACAACACACTTGCCAGCCCAGTCACACAGGTCAGTCATAAGACAGGAAATCTACCAATCCAGTGAGAGAGGCCAGGCATAAGACAGTACACCTGCTGATCCATTTAGAGCAGCCAATCATAAGACAGGAAATCAGGTAGAGGTGTGTGACACTGGGGCAGGGCCAGTCTTGCGCTTTGGACCCAAGCACCCAGGATTCCCCTCTGCACAAGAGGAGGGAGTATCACACAAACAGCCACTCCTACCAATCACAGCAACTCTAACCATAGAAACAGCGCCACTAGCAGGGTTCTACTCACCCAAAGGAGCAGGGAGAATTTTACCGGTCCTGGACTGGGCTAAGGCCATGCAAAGAGCAGTTTAAAGTGGTTCCATGAAAGACAATAAACCGACTCAGGTGGGTAGCTACCTGGCTGGATCCACCTCCGCAGACACTGCAGCCCTCGTCACCCACCACTACACTTCTTTTTGGGGAAACAAACACCTACACACGTTTGGTTTTGCTAAGGATGTCCAGAGAAATGCTCTCCCCGGGATTCATAACCAAATACTCTACCAGAAAGCAACTGCAGGGTCGTATCCACACTCAAACAGAAAAATTTGCAGTTTGTGTTCTTAAAAATTGACACTGCAACAAGCATACCAATAAGCCCACTTGTCTGTTAAGGGGCAAACTCCTGTGTGTAAACCCCTACCTCAGCAGCGAGCCAAACACATCTAGGAAGCACAGGGAGATGGTCACTGCTGCAGGCATCTGGCATCAGAGTCCAGAGTGATGTCATTCCAGCAGTGGAATGAGGACGCCATGCAGTGCTGCACCATGGAAACCTGCCTGCACAGAGAGGTAGAAGGGACAAAACAATGTCTTACAAATGTGTTACTCAGAGGATGTAATTAAATCCTGAAGTCCTGCAGCAGGACAGAGAGTCAGTCACTGGACTCTGGACTGCCGGGTCACATATACATTACATTATTGGCATTTAACAGACGCTCTTATTCAGTGCAACTTCATGTACCCCTGCAGAATAAATACAGCCACCATTACAGCAGCAGCACAGGGGGCTGAGCCCTGAAGGCACTAACTGACACGCTTTTGTGGCATGAATTCAACACGATCACATTGTACCTTAACTAGAACCATAACCGTGACTCTTACACCTAGGAGTTCACCATTCATAGTCACCACTTACTCTAGTCGTTTAGACATTTTTAATTCAAATATGGGGGACAGCAGTGTGGTGTAGTGGTAAGGAGCAGGGGGAATACCCGAAAGATTGCTGGTTCGATTCCCCATTGGGGCACTGCTGTTGTACCCTTGGGCAAGGTACTTAACCAACAATTGCCTCAGTATATATATCCAACTGTATAAATGGATATAACTGTAATCTTTGTAAGGCCCTCTGGATAAGGGTATCTGCTAAATTACAATAATGTAATATAACGTAGATATGCTCACCTCGCCAACCTGCGAGATTATTCACATTTTTAAAACTGTTGTATTTTCATGGCTCTAACTAAACTGGCCCTCACAGAGACTACACCGTTCAGCTGGTAAGTAATGCCAAAAATTGTTTATACTTTGTCGCCTGCTAATGACACGCATCTAAACAATGACACTGGACAGACGTTTGAAGCCTAAAGAGCTTACTCACTTTAGCAGCTGTGTACTTTAATGAGACACCACCACTGCCTCTGTGGTTGCTAAGTAACACGTTATCAGATAAGACACCATCTCATGGCACCCTCTCCATTCCAGGGGCACCAGGAGCCTTCAGTGCCAGAACTGAGCGATCATCTGTTTAAATCACTTCACTGAAACACGAACGGGTCTGCTGGCGCCTCGTTTGCAGCAGTCTAAGCTGCTGAAGCCCCGATCATCAGATGAGTCAAGAAAAGCTTCAGAGGCACTCATTTCAAAACAAAAAAACACATATACATATATATAAATATAGTGGAAATGGTGTGAACATACAGAAACCAATAGCCTACATTTCCCTTTTTGAGGAATATTTATATTAAACTGAATGTCTATTGAACTCGATAGCTTTATTACGGTACACTTTGGCTAGGAATATAATTTTGCTAAAAGCCTGTGAGCGAGGTATGAATTATTTACAACATGTCTGCGGCCTTTTCCAAATAAGAATGCCTCTGCGAGTCCCAATACACACTGGGAGTGTAAAACGAAAGCAGGGGGATTGAGGGTGAGGTTCAGGGAGCCAAGAAAAGGATCCGTTACAGAGGAGTAGGTTAAGGCAGGGCCAGCTGAAGTCATACTGTGCACAGCAATATTTCCTGCTCCACGTAGCAAATGCCGAATGCAAACACTCTACAAGCAGATATATGACCAAAACGGATAATGCCTTTACTCTAACCAAACAGTGCAAAGTTTCCATACCGTATCACTCTGCTAGCGCCGTGTTTACTTTACTCAGAGGTGATTGTGCAACATAAGGTGAGAAAGAAACCTAGCATGCACCACCTTAGAGACCTTTGCAGCAGGCAAATGACTGCCGTTGCACAACCGCAACACAAAGAACCAACCCGCTGGAGGGGGTGTGAGCGTGTGAGTGTGTGTGTGAGCGTGTGAGTGTGAGTGTGTGTGTGTGTGTCTCACGCAGAGAGACATGGGTGCTGCTTTGAAGATTCCGTCGGTGGGACGGATTACAGCAGGTTTAGCGAAGGTGAAAGCCCAGCATACTGCGGAATACGTGTGGAACCTCGCGAGGGGCGGGTAATAAGATCAAAGAGAAGCGTCAGCCACAGCGAGCTGAAATTACAGAGTGAAGCTGAGCCAGGCCAGATCAGGCCACGTTAACAGGAGGGGCACAGACTCCACGGGGTTTAGACCCAAGCTCAGAGTGCCGCTGTGGAAGAGCAACTTGAATCCAGAAGGATGTAGGTTTTAGACGCAGGTCGGGCAGCACTGCTGTACACTCAAGCGAGGCACTTAACCTGAACTGGTAAAGTAAATTCATCCATGCTGAAACGACACCAATGCAAAGCGTGATGACATTGTAGCATGGTGGTAAGGAGCAGGGCTCATAACCAAAAGGCTGCTGGTCCTTAACCCAGAATTGCCTCAGTAAATATCCATGTATGAGTGGATAACATGCAAAAATTATAACCTATGTCAGTCACTCTAGATAAGACAGATAAGCATCTGCTAAATGACAATAATGTAATAATGTGATATTACAGTAGCCATCCTGGACGAGTGCATCCTCTAAGCAATCGAGATAATGAGCTCCCTCTCCCTGTCCCTCTGTCTGTCCCTCTCCCTCTCCCTCTCCCCCTCTCCCTCTCTCTCTCTCTCTCTCACTCCATGTCTCCCCTTCTCCCTCACCGCATCTGAACGTGGCCACACGCTGGCTCACGGTAAGGAGGGGTCTGCCCACAAACGCAAATCCGCCATCCCGCTGGGTCACCGACCCATGTCATTTTCCGGGTCCAAAACGAGCAGCTTGCTGCAACCGGAGGACTGGACCGTCACGCTGAGCCGCAATCAGGGAAACGCTCTCCCCAAATTACGGGGGGAGACGCAGGGGCCGGTCTATCTCACTGCGCCACTAAGCATGGAAATGACACAGCCGGAATCTGAGCGCCTGCCAGTAACAGCGGTCCCGGGGGGAGAATGGTGCACGCTGTCTGTGACAACAATAAGTCAACTCGAAGATCACTGTGTTAGATTCAAAAACATGCAGCTTCAAACTGACAGCCGACTGCAGTCTCACTATTGGAGAAGCCCTGGGAATGTAAACAGCTTCATCTTCGAGAGGCTTTGAGTGACAGCAAGCCTGTGCAATATAAGACAGGAGAAGTGTGATTAACCTGAAACAGTTTCACCCCTTGGAAACATTAGGTTTGGAAGTATTCCTATTCAAATATGATTCCTATTCAAACCCCAGAGGCTTCAGCTTCCTCAAGATTATTATGTCCATTCATAACCTCACTGTGGTCATTAATATACACAAATCAATCATATCTGGGAGATGGCAGCCCACAGCATTCAAACGCAGAGTCACCACCCTAGCAGAGGTGGAAGAGCTAAGGATGGAGACCGTGCCTGAGTGTGTGAATGTGTGAGTGCACGTGTATGTGTGTAGGAACATGAAAGAGACATGAAAAAAGACACTAAGAAGAAAAAGAAGAAAGACAGAAAGAAAGAGAGAGATAGAAAGTAGGAAGACAGTGCCAGAGTTAGGTTGGCTGAGACAGAGAGGAAAGCCTGAAAGACAAAGAATGCTAGCAGAGAGCCAGGAGGTTTCACTTAATCATGGTTTGATAATACAGTCTGAATCATACAGACACATCACAACCGTCTTTGATCAATGATCTGATTCCCACCTGGGTTACACTGGTACCCAAGAAAAGCAGGCCAGGTCAGAAGGTCCCCATTTATTACCCACTCATTAACCTTTTATTAATGAGTACTTATAAACCTTACCTTCAATGTTTATGGGAGAATGTATGCACCAACACACAAAAACATGCGCACACATACACACACAGACACATACGTTAAAATAATTAGAGTAAAGTGTTATTCTCAGCCGGACAGGGTCAGAGCAGCTGCCGTTCCCACACACTGACATCGTCCACATTCATTTCAGTCTGAAATACTCTAGTGCGGCCTGAAACAGAGGCATCAGCATCCAACATTCTAAATCAATGCTTTCACCACATAAAAGCTGTTACAATGTTTCTGAAACCCGACAGTGACTCCACCAGCAGGAAAACTCGTGCTGACATCTCCACAGTAGGTGATGTGTGTTCTGCACACTAAGTAAGAGAGGGAAGGAGAACGAAGAGGGAAAGGAAGGAGAAAGAAGAAGGGAAGGAAGGAGAGAAGGAAGGAGAAAGAAAAGAAGAGGAAGGAAAAAGAGAAAGGCCAATAGCAGCAGCCTGCTGCAAGAGGCCTGGGCTTGCAAATTACTCCTGCAGTATGCCTGTGTTTGCTGTACCTGCTGGGTGAGCAGAGATCAGAGGCTCACCTGATTACCTGCCGGTACCCAGTGAGCGACAGACACAGGCAGGTACCAAGGCTGTGATGTCACTTTAACACACCCATGCACAGGGGGCTTCCTGCCAATAAACTTCCAAAACTCTGACCTTTACCCCTCTGCAAACTGATGAAAGGGCAGAGTTCCCATTCCCAGCCTGCTTTGAGCACCGTGACACTACTGCAACTGGCATCAGCCCAACGCAAACCGAGCTGCACTCAGAGGAGACGATAGGCACGCTAACACTTGGCCTAGCCTAGCGGCTAAGGATAAGGCCTGAAGTCCCACCCCCAGGTAGATTTTGCAGCCCTGTGATCTACCCTTACTGATGGCTGGGAAGGGTAGCAACTTTAGTTCCAGGCTCCAGTGCACAAAGGCCCCACAAAGGGAAGCCCCTACACACAGCACACAATTGGTACAGCTTCACTCTGATTATATTTATAATAATAAATTACTATCACTGATAGGACATTGTGTCAGGACATACATTCCTTCCCATTGAGAAAATTCTGTACAGATACAGAGCACAGAGAAAGGCTGGTCTGTTCCCAAACACAAATAAACCCACAACCATAACCCTCCTACTCCCTCCATTACATGATGAAGCTTTTCCTGCTTCTGCACCCCAGCCTCTGATGCATCACACCTGCCTAACACCAAAACACTTTACGCTTGTCCTCATCCAAACAGAACGACAGTATCTCTGCATTTAAAAGCCAGCACAACAAAGGAGTTAGGACAACTGCAGGCCTTATAACAACAGCACCAACAGGAGGTAAGGAAACAATTTATACATCTGTACTGATGTCATCTATACTGTATAAACTTGGCTTAATGTTCAGTGGATCCATTTCAAATGCAAAATAGAGAATGAAATTAGTCCACTCTAGAGTCAGAACACCAGTCTGTATAGACTCTCCAGTTTTTATGGAAGCCACCTACATATTAAGGTGAGCATTCAAAGGCCTTTCCTATATCCAGTTCAAATCAGAGCCCACCGCATCCTGACAGATCACCCGGTTTCAAATAAAGATGAGAAATTGGTTGGATTTCACATTGGTTGCAGGGTTCCGTCTGCTGCCCTCAAAGGTGCATTTCTGTGCTGACCTACATTTCCCAACATGCAATTCTGCTGCTCAGAATCATGTAATTCCTACCACAGGTCAGTCCACTGAATCCCACCACAACCCAAAACAAGAGGACTCACTGTCAGATACCATTCTGTGCATGTTCTTCTGTGCATGCCTATGGATCAGTGCAATTTTACTTGGTCACACTATAACCTCACGCAATCACGCTAAGTGACACAAACCATGAGCTAGTTCCACAGTGTGTAGTTACAAATGTCTGCCCTGAATACTCATGAACAAAAAGTTCCATTACAGAACAACAAACATCTGGATTTGGTGCAGCATCAAGATTTAAATGTCCTTGTTATCTTGTTTTGTATAAACCAAAGAATGGTATAAAACAATTATATAAAGTGTTTAAGCAGAAGCTCTTGCAATGGCTGGCCTGCTCTGCGTGTGTGGCTAACAGAGAAGGACTACATGCAAGGCACACCGGAGCCCTGGCCCTCCTGTAGGAGCTTGAAGCATGGAGAGCTGTGCTTCCCAGCTCCGCCACAGCGTCTCCAACCTGGAGACTAGAGAGCAAACAGAGAACCTCAGGAGCTGAAACCCGATCCAGGTGACCCTCCTCCTCCTCCTCCTCCTCCTCTCAACCCCCCACCAACACAGCCACACACACTTCCCAGGCAATTCAATCCCTCTCCCCTACTCTGAGATCCAAACACATTTCCACAGGGTGGCTGGAAGACTGCTCCACAAGGCCAGGAAAGGACACTGATTTCTATTTTATTTTCTTCAGATCACGCAGAGGGCATAGAAGAAAACAAAATCAGATTCCTGTCCCTGTCCCTACTCCCATTGGCTATACCTTCACCATCCGTACTGCTAACCTCCCATTTACATTTCCTTTATTGCGATTTACTCAGGGAGTTCTGGAATGTTACTCCTTACATCACTCTGAGAGAGAGAGCACTGAGGGTTTTAATTTGTCAAGAGAGACAGAGACGCAGCGAGAGAGACAGAGAGCCAGAAAGCAAGAGAGAGAGAAAAAAAGGAGGATGGCACAGGCCTGCCTTCAACCAGCAAGCACAGGAAGTCGTGCCTCAGACCGAGCCTCTGGCTGTTCCAGCCACATCACAGACGCCCACCGCAATTACCTGAACGTGCGCAAACAAATAAGTACGAGGGCAGCGCCAGGGTGGTTTAAAAGACATGACTAAAACAGGATGGTTGCCATGGGAACGCCAAAACTGTTTTTGACTAAATCATGATTTATGAGAACGGTTCTCACAGTAACGTTGCTAACAACAAGTAGCTCCATATGTACACAGCTCCATACTGCCAAAGAGTAACATTTTAAGCTACAGCATATGACACTTTTCTGTCTTAGAAATCAATGACAAATGCTTCTGTAAGAGCAGACAAATAGAGAAGCTTGTCGTATCTATGATGGCAAAAATGTTCTTTGTTCTATTTTTTTAATGATTTAATGTTCTCTGTCATTTCAAAAGGGTTATGAAAATTACTTCCAGATCTGCCATGGCTTGAAGTAACCAGTGTTTACTCTACATACTTCGAACTATTCTGGGACAGAAAAAATAAACTAACAGCGCTAATGCTTCTCGTGTTTTTAAATGCCAGTCCAGCAAAGATATCATGAAAGAGTCTGGGGGGGTCAGGAGTTGAAATGTTGCAAATACCTTTTTCCCCTCCTCCCAGGAAGCAGAAGAGCGTTATCAAGGCAAAGTAAGATATATTAGTACAAGTCCATCCTTTAAGAGGATAATTTATCTTTCATTAGCCTTAATAGCCTCGTGAGCTGAGGTTGTGCTGCCGGTCTGAGAAACCATATGCCTGATGACTGAATTATGCACCATTTCCTTGAGCCCCCCCCTCACACACACACACACACACACACACACTTATTTCGATGTCATATACAGCACTGAATGCATTTCACTTCTTTTCTACAGGAGGTGTTTTTTAAAAATGAATCGCTGTTTAAAAAAAACTCAAATCGGATGGGCAACGGGCCAAAACAATCAGTCGCGTGAGTGACTCATTTGAAACACCGAGAGACCTTTACTCTTGGGCTCAGACACATAGGCCCTATTATGTAACTATCATTTGTTGGAACATATACATGTGCAACGTGTGTGTATTATATTATTAGTTTGTGTTGCAATACTCGAAGAACAGTGAAAATTCAGGCCTGGGTGCCTTGACCATATGCTGTGATCTTGTGCGGTCCTGGAGAGAGCGCCAGTGGAAGCACTGACGTCCACTTCTCCAAAGACCCAGAAATCGGCGAGTTTAAACCGCAATACCCTGGCATTTAACAATAGACTTTATATTCCATTTCTCCGAAAAAGAAATATACGTCTGCATCTCATCCACCCATATGGTTGCTTTCAAGAGCGCTCGTGTTTACGTTCGGTAACGTGGCCGGGACTGTGACTGCAGAAGCCACCCGTACGAATAGGAGTCGATTACTTGTGAGAATATTTGAATAGCATTTTCTTATTTTTTCTCTCTCTTTAATCACGAATGAGAGTGTGCATAGACCAAAAAAGTTGACTTGTTTCTGATATTATTTAGGTACTTCCATATTACTAACTGGCTTTGCAGACTTATGATTGACACGGCAAGATGTCAATCATTATTACTCGAATATTTGATTTTGGAAAGCACGAAATTTTTTGTTTGAAATACAAATCTTTACTGCTCACACAAAGCATCAATAAATCTTACATAGGCCTACCTGTTGACTCGTCAATTAAACGCATGCCGATTTTTCCACGGCATCATCTGCATTTAAAATGAGTGATCAACTGGTAATGTTCGTTTTATGGTTTTAAACCGTTCTTCAATTCATTTTAATTCTCCAACCCCATGGACATCATCAGATGAAGAATGTTTGATAAAACACGATTGTGCATTTAATGTCACACGAAGTGTTGCTACAGGTATCAGAAAGCAAGTAATTTTTGAAATGAAGTATTTTTCATTTGAAGTAAACAGTTCGACTATTTCAAACACAATTACTATGCTAAATTTTGTTGCCTCCATCTTCCAACGAGCTACTTTACCCTAAAGGGTTACTGTGATGTACGGGCACTAACTGGCAAACAGTCCCATCAACACGTCACGTCCAAACACTTCGTCTGTAGGAGAGTAAAGTTACACGTAAACGTTCAACTGATCATTTCTACTCAACGTAACTCAAAATGTGAAACATGTTACATTAATGTAATATAGCTATATGTAATACTATACCAGTGAGAAACAAAGATTCAACTTGTAATAAACATCTGAACATTGATTAAACAAGTTATTACAAACTAAAAGAGCGATTGGACTAACAATCAACTATGCTATAATCAGAAAAAAAGTTGCATTAATGTTTAACAATTGACTGAGTTCTTCCTAACAACCTAGCCAGCCAGCAATCTGATACTGCATCACTTTCATCTTAAGTACTTCATCATCGTATTATTTAGGGTCTCCTCCGGTGTTAATAATCACAGCTACCTGCATAACCAACTACGCACCACGCATCCTCAACACGTAAACCTTAATTATGCGCACAAAATTACAATGTAATGTAAAGACGGAGACACTGGTCTTAGCATTGTGCCATTAACGTATTTTATGTTCCGACGAAGAAAATATAAACCAAACGCCCAAAATTCGAGAAATAGAAGTTGTTTTTTGGAAAATATATCAACCAACGCTTTTAAAAGAAATGATAGTTCACTAACTTTTTTTCAAACGCGACAACAACAACAAACTTTCCCCCCCCAAACCGGAAAGAAAATCCCCACGCAAAGATCCGGAATTCCCACTCACCTATCTCCGTGCCGCAGTATCAGTTTTAAAATACGTTCCCTGCAGACTCAAATCTGTATTTCGTCTCGTAGCCTTCGAACAACCAGACAGAAGGTCGACAGAAATTATTTCCAAGTTTCTGTTTTGTTATGAGTGTTTGGTAGTTTTTTTTTTTTTGCAGTCCCCTCGCACACTGCCTCTCTTACACTAGCGATCCCGACTGTGCCTCTCGCAGGGGGGGAACATTCCAGTCCTGCGCGTAACGAGATCGACCGCGATCACAACCCTCCAATCAGTGCAGCCCGGGCGCTGCGAAGTTTACCCGAGAGACGTGAAAGGGGGATGGGAGGGAGAAGTCACAGTCACCCGCGAGTCGCCACCTAGCGTGCGACCAGTGGACAGCCAGCGAGGTTGCCCTTGTGACTCCGGCGTCTCTCTCTAACCACATTTCTTGTTTTCGTTGTGCTTTTATGAAGATGTCCCACTGGAATGGTGTAATTAAGATCAGATTGGCCGAAGCAGGAGCGCTCCTACAGGAAAACATGGAGCACATGTATTGCCATTTAGAGATCCAATGTTTAGCTTAGGTGAACTACTCCTCCATTCACTGATCTGGGAGTGTTGTTAGCCTGTTGTGACACTGTTGCTCATTCAGCTTCAATGGATACACTGTTCTGTTGTGCTGGAAGTCGCTCTGGATAAGAGCATCTGCTAAATGAATATAATGCAATGTAATGTAATGTATTCCTCTGTTTTTTTCATTGGAAATTTAGTTACTCGGTTATATTTGTATAGATATTTGGTATATGGATGTTTAGTTTTTTTATGACCGGGGAACTGAAAAATATCCCACAGTGTAGTCTCTTTTGTCAGATATCTGGACTGATGGTAAAAGGAATCATGATTTTTCATATCTTGCTTTAATTGGCAGGTTCTTGGTCTGGCATGGAGGAATAGGGTCATAGCATAGCTCTGAAGTAAGGGAACACACAGTGTAACCACAATGGTACAGGTTCACAGTCTCACTGGGGCCTTTGTGCCATTAATCACTGCAGGTGCACGACCTGAATTGCTTTGATTATTTCCCCCCTTTATAAATATGTCATAAACATCTCAGACGTGGGTAAGACTACTTCTGCGGAGTAAAGGACCAATGCAGTGGAAATGAATGACTCAAAGTCAAAGCTTGCTGAAGGCCTCAGTGTATTAAAGCACCCTAAAGGCAGTGCCACAGAGGAGCTGCATTCAATTAACTTGGTGTCGCCAGCTATGCATATTAAAACCGAAGAGCGTCTGCCAAGCAGAATGCAATTATTAGTCTGGGGTCAGGTTCATTGCTGGAATATTTTGAGAATGTTACCTTTGATTTGGGGTTGTACTGGTTCTGCAAATCTCATTCTGGCCAACTCACATGTTAGTATGAGGGCAAAGTGTTCATAAGTCAAAATCTCATAACTGTATGTTTTTAAACAAATATTTTAAGTGTAATACAGACTGTGCCATGAATGAGAGATTTGAGTTGAAGTCAGTGCTACAACACAGTGCTGGGGCCTAATTCTCTGTCGCCTCCTTGTGGTGTAATTCTATAACAACACCTGACAGACACAAAATCAACATGGTCTTGACCATAGCTGTCCCTCCACATAGGGATAACAGACCTCTTAGTCCACACAGGCCTTTCAGCTAGGAATAACAATGCACAACATTAATTCCATGAATAATAGCCTAATTCCATATCCTTAGGTGAACCTGTATATTCCAGTGTGTTTCCTATGGGTATCACGTGGTGCAGATGTAGTGGTGATATCGTTGTGACCCCAGCAACTCAAACAGGTTCAGTTCATGCAACCCTATGCTAATGTTTACTGTGGTGTGAAAAATACCTTAAGATGATCCAAGGTCAGTGGTTGGAACCAGCCAATGTATTAGAGGGTTCTCTCCATTCCCGTTTCCATTCAGGTCAGCAACCTTAAATTTGTTAAATTATTGGTTAATACATCCAACCAACCACTTTCAGTGGGCTCAGTTTAGTCAAACTACAGCTCAAGACACCCTGTAGACCAAAAGCTGTTGAGAGTAGTAGCCTGGTATCATAACACAGCTGACACATCTGTCAGCACACACAGCTGTCAACATGAGGCCAGCCTGAGACACAGGCTTTTTCAAAACGCAGGAAGCAAGACAAACGGAGTCAAAGCAGGAGAATTATCCTCAGATCTCACACTTAATTAGAGTAGAGAGAGAGGAAGTGGGAGGGTTCTGTTCTGAGAGAGAGAGGTTATGTAACCTAGCACTCTCCAGATGTTAGGATGTGTAATCCTCATAATCCCTCTACATGCGTACCTGGGATTAGGGGATTTGTAATATGAGTTGAATGATAGACAGGCATAAAGTATGTTGGGGGGGGGGGCATTTCTGACAATGGGAGCATTCCTGCCACCTTGGACTGAGAAAATATGTAGAAATGTGGGCAAACTGTAGTGTTAAGCACAGGCCAGCCTGGAAGGTCATATAGTTCCACACGACATATTAAGATTAAACATAATTCAGTTGAATTTCACTGTTGGTATATTAGGAGAACATATTAATATTACTATAATAATAATAATAATTAATATTATTATAAGAGAACAAGTGAACGCTATCTTCTTCCTTTGCAGAAAGTGGGGTCAGTGTCTGTAGAAGCACAAGTGAGATTGTAGCCTCTTTGCACTCAAATTACATCATTGGCTAATGGAGACTGGATCCCCCTGTTCATAGAATCAAACAGCTGGCATGTAAGTTTGAAGTAGCACGTTCTAGCACGTTAAACGTTAATGTTCTCATCATCATTGGCTAGGTTCTCTGATACTCTCAGGAGAGAGTACCATAGAGTGTATAGTGTGTATAGATTGTGTAGACTGGTGTATGCTCATTTTGGGGCACCGGAGAAGAGTTTAGGTCAAACTGAAGAAAGAGGTTAGCATTCTTATGCAAATAACCTGCACATCTGTGTAATCAGGCAGACTGTGTACACATATCAGAGGGCTGCATCCTCCAACAGACATTGGCTTCAGTACTACATGAGGCAGTGCAAAAGCACCCACTGGGAACAGACCAGCTGGAGTAAACATGAAGGCTCCTGAAGATCGACGCCCCTTTTTTTAAAAGAGACGATTAGAGATTTCCAGGGATGATAGGAAGTGTAAAAAAAAAGTTTGAATTCATTTTCGAGATGTGTCTTGAGAGATGAATATTAATCTGGGGCACAGACAGAAGTCCTCTAGAAAAGCTCTTCTACTATATCAGTGCTTACGCTGTAAAGTGCATGTGTCCTGGTATTGGTGAATAGATGGGTCGCCCCATCTGAGTGTGATGTCTGAGTGCATCTGTCTGTATCTGTGTCAATGAATTTACACCATTTCCAAAGGAGGAACCACAGAAGACACTCTTGTGGTTAATTTCATTTAAAGTGGTATTGCTTTTATTCACATTCATGATAATATTCTTAATATGTGGGAAAATTCAACAAAGTCAGGAAGAAAAGTGTCTTTCTATACTTTGCATTTTTTGTGCTTTTTTGTACAGTCTTAGTTATGTTGCAGTCAGGATCAGCAGAAAGGCCAAAAAAAAAAAGAAAAAAGAAAACAAGGAGCTGAGAACTATATTATTCATACTGGCGGAAGGATACGTACTTACAGTGGCTGAAGGATACATGAACAGAAAACACTTAACCAGTGAAGAAGAAGCACTCAGGGCTCAAGCTTTTCATGTTTTCTTGTGAGCTACTCTACCACTCTAACACACATTCCAGTTGCAGATACTCCTGTTTTCCTCTTCTCCTCCTCCCTCTGCTCTACTCATCGCTCCATCATCATCATCATCATCATCATCATCATCATCATCATCGTCGTCGTCGTCATCATCATCATCACCACATGTGGTTGCTCTGCCCGCCTGGCCTACACAGGGCAGTTTACTCCTGCACATTAAGGATTTGTGCCGATAGACCGTGGTGCCAGTTTTTCAACTTGGCATATCGCGGGCCTTTGACTTCCGATTCGAACCTTTCCCTGGGGGGGTGGTGAAAAGAGAAAAAAGTGGGGAAAAGAGGGAAGGGACAAATGGGACAGATCAAGCGAGAGACCTTTAGTGTTCAGCTGACTATAGGATGCATTTCACCTTTGCTCAGTCCAGGTGGTACTAGACATCTTGGTTACCTTAACAAGGAAATTAATAAGCACCTGCCTCCAGGTAACCTCCACCTCCTTACTCAGCATATTTCAGGTAAGCCATATAGTAAGTAGGTGCCTCCCACTTACGGTTGCCATACCTGTGTACACTTGTGTGCTTGCAGTCTGTACCAATTTATGCTAATTGAGAATACTCATGCATTAGCAATGTCAGCTTGGTTAGCTCTGTGGTGTGTGGGGAACACTGCACATTGCCTGCGGACTAAACTGCAGGGTGTGTACCTCGATTTTCTCAGAGCCTCTTCATCTGGGTCTTGCACTGGAAGAAGGAGGGAAAGAGGGAAGCAAAGAGAGCGGGGAAAGAGGCATAAAGAGGAGGGGGGGGGGTGGAGGGAGAAAGAATATTATTTAAAAGCCAGTATTCTCAAATGTAGCTATTACTGAAAACACATCATTCCACTTACTCCAGCAGCAAAACCAATGCACTCCAAGTTTAGAATCTTTTATGGAGAGAAAGAGAAAGGAGGAGAGAGAAAGAGATAGAGAGAGACAGAGGGGGGGGCGGGACTCACTGTACTCGGTGCCCGTGATGTGGGCGAGGATGCGGAAGGACTTGGACTGCAGGTTGGCCGCGCGGCGGGCCCACTCGGCCAGGTCAGGGTCCTTCTCCTCTGTCTTTATCACTGCCTGGTAGACTGGGGAGGCGCTGTCTATCAGGCGGTCTTTAACGGGCAGTGTACTGCAACCACAGAGAGAGGCGCGCAATGTCAGCGTACCTGCGTGCGCTTGGGGGCGGGGCCTCCGTGGCATGACCTCCAAGCCCCACCCATATGCTCTCATAGCTGTATTACCTGTGCAGGTGCGGGCGCAGCTGCGTGATTTATCAGAGGTACTAAAAGAGCTGAGCACTAGTGTCACAAATAACAGCACAGGAGTGCCCCTTCCATTTGCACATTTGCATTTTGTGGTTTAGATTCAACCCAAGCTACATTATCTTACATTTAATTCACATATTACTCTTCTTCAGGGTATAATTGCATAAATCTACATACTCACTAGCTGTTAATCACAGTATTGTATTGCTTTTTCACTCAAAACGGGGCTGTTTTGTTGAAGCAATGAATCCCCTTTTAACGATAATCTGCATTATTGGTGCAGTACAATAAGGGTGGATTTTTCCCTACTCACAGTCTGGCACATATCTGCTCTAATGACAGTGACACTCTATACTGTTAGGAGAGACACTGGGAAATCCTGCAGGTTTCCTGTTACCGAGAGAAAATGCTTCCAAACACCCCAGCGTAATTATCATGATAATGCCGTGCACATATTGAAGGGCTTCACTATCTGACTTCATCCTCAACGGACCTGACAACATCCCTAAATAAAGTAAAGGCAAGATAATGTTTTGATCCCCTCAAGAACGCTTACAAGGGACAGGCTCTTCAGTCTCGAAAATGCAATCCTGTCGCTGCAAACTCCTTTGTGAGGAAACCCTGAGAGGTGCCCCACAGGCCACTGAGGGGGAAGAGACTGAGTTTGGCTTTGAGTCTCATATGGTGACCTTTCTTTCTCCACGTTGTGCCACTTATCTGATAAAAGCGAGATAACTTGGAATGGAAAGTGACATTTGCAGTGCTATCAGCGTCATCTCAGACTGGAATAGTCAGGGCTGCGTCTGCGTCTCTACCTCACTAGCATATGGGCACCCTCTCGTTCCCACTCGGGGCCGTAGGGCCTGTGCCTTCCTGTGGCGATGCTGTTGATCATTCCTAAAGGACGCAGTCCGGTCTCAAATGCAGGCAATGCCTCAAACAACCAAGCGATCGCTTGCATGATGGAAATACATTAGCAACGAGGGAGAAAATGCTTCAGAGGCACGTTTAGAAGCGCTCAGCAGCATCTGCAGGATCCTAAAGCCACGCAAGCTAAGACTAGGTGAAGCCGAGCAGTGGCCTGCTGCTTTCAGATGCGCGCGTTAGCTGCAGTAGCGGTTCACCCGGGCTGATGGACTGGTGCTCTGTGTTCTTTCACACTGCACACAGGGATTTGTTTAACAGGAGGGCAGACTCAGAGAACATCCTCAGAGCATTCATGTTTCAGTTAATGGAGAAATATGTGGTAACTTGCCATGGATTTTATAGCATCAGTGTTTTTTTTTTTTTTTTTCCCTTATTTCTGTCGAAAAGGCTGGGTCTTTCAGCTGGGGCACCGGATAGATATGTAGTATTGGATACTTAATTCTTAGTCTGGAAAGGGTCGCTCTTTATTCGGTTTGTCTTTATGCAGTATTCCACAAATTAGATCTTTGTGATCTCTTTGTGATCTCTGTGTGGCTTACCTGTGATAGGATGACATCTGTGACCCATGGTCCAATTGTAACAGCAGAACTCTACCATTCCCCACTCCGTGCCCAGAGATGAGTGTGACTAACAGGGCAACAGCTAATCAGACCCCTAATATAAGATGTAAGCGGGCAGCGCAGACCAATGACAGTTCATGGCAAGGCTGTTTCCAGAGAGGGATGTGTCTAAATGAGATGTCATTGCGTGTATGTGCTACACCATGCTTCTTTCAGCTTCTCTCAGCATCTCTCTTTTCTGGTGTTTCCCTGCATGGCAGTCCTAGTTTAAGAAAAAACTCATTTGTGATTTACATCCATATTATGGCAATCTCTCCAACTCAGATTCATCATTCCACAATGAAAAGCACTGCCTTCATTTTAGCTCCCTAAAATCTGAAGTATTCAGCTATTTCCTAGTCTGCTAGGAAAGATTTTTATACACTAGTGTGACTAAAAAATGAAGCAATTTGGACTGAATTTGGATGAAGCTGTTGCGCCATTAGGAAAGGTGCAAAACTGCCTCAGTAACTATTCAGCTGTAGGAATGCAAAACAGTTCAGATGTAGGAGGGAACCCTTGGCCAAAACACCTCATGAACTGTGTCACCTGAACAGGTGAGTGAAGGAGCTGAGAGTTCTGCCCAATAACAAGATGGCAGGTGAGCAGATCTTGTGAGTTACTGAAGGAGTTGCAGTGTGTGAATGGAATGAAAGCAATGGGTCAAGATGGCATTAATCTGAACGAACATGGAACCGCTTCAGACAGCCCCTTCCCTCTGTCAGTCCAACTGCATCAGTATCTGTAGAACAGTACTTAGGGGCCTGTCATGAACCACAGTGTTGGAGAAATTCCTGAAATACAGTATCAGCATTGCAAACTCTGTACATAGATTTATTCACAACTAATGTGCTGTGAATAATGGTTCAAGTTGGACAACACTTACTCTTTACCCAAGGGTTGGATCTGGTTCTGAACAACTGGCCAAATCAGAGTCTGCATACAAAATCCAAAGTGCACAGATTTATACCAGTGCATACATATTGCATTTTAGTTTAGGGATTGCATACATTCCAATGTTGCTGTCATTCATTTAGTCTAAATTACATAATCTCTGATAATATCTGCAGATTATGCATAGAAATACATTGGATTGAAACTGAAAAGATGTGGAATATCCAAATGTGTGTTTTCTTGACATCCGTCTCTAAAGTGTTGGTCTGCGATTTCATCACTGCATTGCAGTGAGGGGGTGCCCTGGGGTCAAATCACGTACTGGTAGGACCCCCACCCCAGGCAAACCCATAATTCCCAAAGACCACCTCTTGGACAACAGAGGAAATGGACGAGTTTGCGGAGGGACAGAGAAGAGCAAGAACGAGGAGAGGGATAGAGAGAGAGAAAGAGAGAGAGAGAGAGACCCCAGGATCTGAGGCTGACCCAAGGCAGCCATTAGTTTACTTACGCCAGGGGAGAGATGGCCGGGCCTTCCTCACTGAGAGTCACATGATCAACCAGGGCGGGGCATGGATGGGGCGGTGCCACGGGCGGGGGGAAGGGGCAAGCGGCAGGACAGGGGTGAGATGAGTGAGGCGGTGTGGTTGATTGGTTGATTGTGGCAGGAGTGACAGAAGGGATTGGGGTTGGGGAGGGGGGAGTGGGGGTGGGGGAAAGGAAGGAAGGAAAAGTAGAAGGATAAGCTTGATACAGACAAACAGTGCTGGAACCCCCGACAAGCCGTTCGGACCCCATTCCAGATGAACCTGTCCCACCTTCCGAAAAAAACTGCTCAATAGTTCCAACACGGATCAGCGCTGACGCAATGCAACCCCTTCTGTCATGTGACTTCCTTTTGTGAAGGAGAGCCACACCCTGACAAATGCATACCATACTTGTATGCTTACATGCATGTGGGATCCAACCATGCATATATACATACACAGACATGGTGCAGACACATATGGAAGTGTATGCCATTATAGATATCAGACTGACTAAAATATGGCAAGTATCTGCTAAAACAATTATCATAAAAGCCCTAGTCCCAGATTAAGAATTGGCCTATCAAAGAGAAAACGGGTGGTTTATAGTAACAAAGCTGTCAAAAGCTGTTCCATGTATTAAAATTACAATCTATACAATCTAAAAAGGTAAAACAGATTTATGAGATTCCGACCTGTAAGATAGCAAATAGGCATTATTGCATTTGTGAAGATGAACGGTCCAATCGGAGTAATGATGTGGAGTGACAGATGCTGTTATCCAGTCAAAGCATGATTGATGGTGAGTGGTGGGATGTCAGGTGGGTGCAGAGTCATTCATGACACTCAGACACGCCCCAGGGCTGGTGCAACAATGACAGTGAGTAGATGGGCAAGCAGGGACCTCTGCTTCATGGCGACCCTAGGTACAAGTGACTTCACAACAAGCACTCACTGTCCCTGTCAAAGTCCCATCTTAATACCATGTTACTCTTCTTCTCTCTGCGGACCCAGACTCCTCTGCATCTCCACGGCAGCCTAATGTCCCTCTGTGATCCTGGCGCTCTGCCGCGCCCTGAAACGGGCGCTGGATGAGTGACACGTAACGAGTAACCCAAAACTGAACACACACCCTGTAACCCCCTCAAACTCCATGGCTGCTTCGCTGCGTGTGTGTATCTCACGTGGGCGATTCAGCATGGCACACTGGGAAACCCGACCCGCTTGCCCCCCTTTTAGCTTCCCCCAGAGGGGAGGAGCCAAGCATGCCTTGAGCCTATTGTGGGCCAGCGGGGCGGAGTCATGCAAGCTGAGGACAGGGAGACAGGACAGAGGGGGCGGTCTTACCCGGACATCTCATTTCCCCTGGCCTGGGCCTGGCCAGCGATGGCATCCATGATGGCATCCTGGGAGTACATGCTAATGGGGGTGTTGTACTGGGCGTGGATTATGGTGGCCTTGCCACCAGGACCCTTCACCTCGATTGGCTTGTGAGTGGAGAGGGCGGAGTCCTTCAGCACACTGGGGTTGAAGCTGGGGACATACTCATTGCTGTGGGGGGGGGTGGGGAGTGGGGTGTGGTGGTGTCAGAGGGAGCAAGAGAGAAAGAGAGAAAGAAGAGGAGATGGGGGAGATAGCGAGAGAAAGGGGCAGAGGGTGCAAGAGATGGAGCGAAAAGGGGAAGAGAAGAAAGATGGAACAAAAAAAGAAAGAAAAGGGAGGAGAGATTGAGAAAGGGGAGAGTGGAGGATAAAAAGGGAGCAAGAGAAAGAGAAAAGTGACAGTGACAAATGAAGAGAGGAGAAAAGAAGGGACAGACAAGGAGAGGAGCCGAGACAGAAGGAGGGAGACAGAGGGAGAGAAGGAGAGAGGGGGTAAATGGAGAGAGGGAGACTGGTGAGAGAATCGTGAGAAGTTACAGGGGTCGAGGTGCCAGGCACAACAACAGGGAAACCGCAGCGGAAAAGCCATCACTGAGACAGGAGTGCAGTTTCCACACGAGTCAAACCAAGTGTAAAGCATGCTTATGATGGTACTGCCTGATCAGGGAATGAGTCTCTCTGAGCCATACACTGATTATTATTATTAATTATTATTAACACTGATTATTATCAATTTACCGGCCCGTCTTGCATGCAGCTCTGTATCTCCGACACAAACCCTCCACCCCTCTCCAAATTCTGCTATCAAACGCAACACTCTGCAGTCACTGGTACTGCTTTGCACAAATTATGACACCACAGATGTTAACGGATGTCAGAGAATGACATCGGAGGTGATGTCACCTGAGATCATGGTGGAAAGGCCACACTCTTGCACTATCAGTCCATTTTTCTCATGTGCAGGCAAGAGAGCAGGTGTCCTTTTCCACATGAGCATGCAAACGCACACAGGTTCAGGCAGCCAGAGTTTTACACACATAAACAGAACAAAATGATTCTGCTGCACAATGGTGTTCAGGCAAATGCTAACTGTGTGTGTGTGTCAGCGCACGTGTGTGTGTGTGTGTGTGTATGTGTGTGTGTGTGTGTGTGTGTGTGTGTGTGTGTGTGTGTGCGCGTGTATGGAGGGGTCTGTACAACCCGGGTCTGCATTTTACACAAACGTGTGTGCTGTGCAGTGACTGCAGAATAAGCAGCATGTTTAGACTGACGACCAAAGAACACTGCAGGACTTCAAATGTCTTTTCATACTGCAGTGAAAAGACAGTGGTGACCCTGCTGGTGTTACCCACATTTCCTCTGCTCTGACACAGAAAGCACAGACTCTGCACACCAGGGTAAGGCTTATTCTACTACAAGCACACACTCTAAGCCCGACACCATGCTCCACCACACACAGTCCCAAGTGCAGCACACCCAGACTCAGGATCTGGTACTAACGTGGCGGCAGTGTTGGCAATGACCTGGGACACCGACGTCGAGAGACAGAGGAAACAAGAGACAGCAGGAGAGAGAAAAAGAGAGAGAGAGAGAGATGGAGAAAGAGGACGGTTAGCTACATCACAGAAGCTACATTCACTGTCTTCCCCACATGTCTCACAGAATCAGCAGGGGGCAGCGTCTCCCTGGTGCCCTGGCAGACCTAAATGGAGAGGGAAAGCTTTGAAAACAGAGAGAAAGAGGAGAGGGGGGCTGGTGTGTGTGTGTGTGTGTGTGGATTATAGAGGAGTGACCGTGCAGTGCAAAAGGCACATGTTTGTCCATAAGAGCAGTTTGCATCAGCTCAGTTCCCCTGATGCTTCAAGGCATCTCAAGCAGAACTCTGTCTTATTTTTTTAAAGAATGTCCATTCACTCTTTTCCCCCAGTACATTCAGAAACATACTCTCACTCTCTCATGTTAAATAATATTACAGTTTTCGTGTGTTTGGATGCTGCTATTCTTAGCAATGATGGGTCTAGCCACAGTTTGCTTCTCCTCAAAAGAAAAAAGGGGGGGGGGGGGGCACCCTCTCAGCCCTGTCCGCCTCTATGACTGGATGGCAGAGTGACTGATAGCAGCGGTGACATTTTCACAGATTTGTTTTTATGTCACTGCTGGAGCCACAGTTACAGGTGGCACAGGTACACAGTTACACCAGGCCCTCGTCTCCATGGCATTAATCACAGAGAAAAAAAAGTTCAGTCCAGCCTGACCCAGTGCAGCCTGGGTCAATTTGGTCCAGTTCAAGCCAGCCCTGATCATCTGCATTCACCCACCCCAGCTTTAGTGCTTAATTTTGTTGTTCTCATTCATTTACTTGTGGCATAACCTTACCCAGGGCCACTTAAACTAGGAAGCTTCCTGAGGCAATTTTGATGCCTACTTGCACAACAGTGGTGCACCATGCGGGATTACAAACCTACAACCTTCTGGTCTTGGACTCAGCCACTCCCCAAATACTGCCACCATGATGTTTGTCTATCCCAAAGAATTACACTCCTATGAGCAGGGAAGGGGGGGGGCATATTTAAAAACAGAAAGAGGGAGGGAGGGGGGGTGGGGGGTTGGCTAAGGATACGCAGGAACCTGAGCCCTGACATTTCATAGGCCTTTAAAGGGGCGGGAGAGACAGGTGCGTTGCTGTTTTGACGCAGTCGGAGTGTAACTCTCCCCCCACCTACAACACACCTCCCTTCTGCTTAGGAGCAGCCATGACATCACTGTGCCTATTTTCTGCATCCCCCCCCCCCCCCCTCCACAGTCCTTTCTAAATTTCAACTGGGTCAAGTTACGAAGACACTCACTTTCCTCAGCCCAAAGGCAATGGAAGAAATTACATTTGTTTTGCCTGGAGATCCTCAGGTTTTACATAGTTCTAAAACTATGTGAGTTCCAGCTATACATACATACACACACACATACATACATACACACACACGCACACACACACATACATATATACATATATAAATATATATACATATATATATATATATATATATATATATATATATATATATATATATATATATATATATATATATATATAAAGAATAAGGATGTGAGTTTATATTATTGTATGATACAGAGGGGTGGGGGCCACTGCACAGGGAGAGGCAGGGGTGTCAGCCCTAATTGCCCATTTATCGCAAGCCTGGGCCGGCTCCCCTTTTCTGGGCAACGAGGAGGTCGCCTCATTGGACCATGCAACTCTAGCCACTCGGAGGAAGGATTTCTGGCCAATCGGATGCCAAATCTCTGGCATGGCTTTTCATCATCCTCTGGGCTGTCCTTTGGAAAACAAAAAGGGTTACAGGGATAGATAGATAGATAGATAGATAGATAGATAGACAGATAATGGGAGGAGAGAGAAACAGAGAGAAGAGAGAACGCACAGCAAAGCACAGGAATAATGAATCCATCTGAGATTTACACACTCTGGTGTGTCTTCACAAGCAATGTTACACACGTTCCCAAACAACAGTGTTAAAGAGTCCTAAGGAGAGACGGTGTGGTGCAAACTGTGTCAGAATAATAAACATCCAAAACCGTCTGGGGAGAAGCCCCAGCTGCCACTGCATGGATGCACAGTCGCCACTAGAGGGAGCCAAGATACCACCTGCAGCTGAGGGATGTGGGGATAGAGTCTCTGCTCTTCATTCAATAGGTGTGAAGGAGTCTGTGAAGTGTTGAGCATGGTAAAGATTGCATGCTGCTGTGGGTTAGGTGCAGAGGCACCCTGTGGAATATTGGACAGACATGTCTGTTTGATCTCAGGCCAGGTCTTGCTGAGGGTCACGGTCCTCTCTACCAGGTCAATACATCATGATCTTGGTTTTGTTTGGTATTGATGTTGTTCTTATACAGCAGTACATACATTAGACTGAGTGGCTCTGCAGTGCTCAGCGTTGGCGTCATTTCCTGGGAAATGTGTGGAGGAAAACACAAGCACACACACACACACACACACCTCTCTTTCTCTGGCATTCCCAGGACTAGTGTGACTAAATCTGTATCTTAGGGTGGTGTGGTGTTGCATCTGACACACACACACTCAGACTGACCCTCCTTGATTGCCCTTGACTCCTGCCCTGTTTGTGTGCTGGTCAATGCAGGACAGTGGACAGAAATGGCTTTTGATGTTGAGTTGGACGGAAGGGTTGGGGGGGTGGGGGGGGGGGGTTGGGGGTGGCTGTTTATACCTTCTGGTGAGGGATGACAGGCATGGGAGAGTCCATTCTCGGGGTTGCCGTGGGGACAGGCGCTGGGCGCTTTGACCTGAAACGGAACAAAGCGTCAATCAACGGCTGCCAGCAGTGGCCAACTAACTATCTGCTCTGGATGCAAGAAAACAACATTGATGGAAAATCTGAACCACTGGAGTCCGTAATGAGTCAGATGCCAAAATCCACAGAAGCTACAAGAGTGGCGAGCATGGAGGGAGAGAGAGATGGAGGGAAGGGGCAAAGAGAAGGAGAGGAAGAGAGAGAGAGAGAGAGAGAGAGAGAGAGAGGCGAGACGAGACAGGATAGCAACAAACTGACATGAGATTATACACAAATTAAGAGCAGGTGGACCGACGCTGACTGACACATTGCGCCCAGTGAAACCTGTGGTCTAGGGGGAGGCCACCAGTTCACAGCAGCAATGAGACTGGGAGGAAAGGTCAAGGGTCATTTCCCTAAGCAATGACAGTGTGAGAGGAAGGGAAACATCAGTCACAGCTATGACAAAAATTCAGCTGCCATGCAAATGTGGTGAGGCCTCATACAGCCTGAGGCTGCCTTTGCGTCACTGATCCTGCTGGTGGCAGTTTGGACCCAACCTCAAAATGCCACAGACCACTTAACCAATGACCTGTAGGACCCATGGCCCTGGTCCTGAGATCGGATGAACATATGGATGGCCTTTGGGGTTTGTTGTCCCAATTCTAAACAAATAGGCAAATGGCCATTTAAGAAGAAAAATTTCAGATTCAATTAATGCACAAAACTGCACACTAATTTTTAAAAAGGTTTCTACCATAGTAGTATTGTGGACTATTTTTTTTGTTTGTTGTTTATATATTTTCTAAAATGTACAGTCAAGGCATTTGGCAATTTAATTAATGAATCCAATCTAATTAATTATTTTTAAATGGATTTAAATTGAAACACTTAAAATGTCTCGTAAATGATTTTATGTAAAAATGTTCACAAGATAAAACAATACTTCGAGGCCGTAAGTCTACTGAACCCCATCGGCCATTTCTCAATGGCAGTAGCACCAGTGAATCTTCCCTACCCAACCAACAACGACCCGCAGGGCTGACGATCCATCGGCAGTCTGACGTCAGCCCAGGACCCGAAAGCAGCTCACGTTTCACTCTCTTCGGTGCAGCCCGTTTTATGGGAGACGTGTCAGTTCCCCCGCTAGAATTAGTCAGATGTGAGGAACGCAGCAGGGCTTCCTAGAAAAGGCCAGAGTTTGGGCACCCCTGGTGTAAGCAATATACACTAGCCTAATAGCATTCTTAATAGTATTTGCTGATCTTACACTCAGGGATTTCACTTATCACTTAATGAAGAGCAAACCCTGTGGCCAGAATGCCACTGTCCCGGGACAGCAGCAGGGGGTGATTTTGAGCAGCTCCTGAATCACTCCAACTGTGGCTGCAGGACATTGGAGATAAGAGTTTTCATTTTTTTTTTTTTTTTTTGGGGGGGGGGGGGGGGGGGGGGGGGGGTGAGGTTCTGAGAGATTCATCAAACCCTATGAAAAGCGTAGGTTTCTATACATCAGCTCCATCTTCTGCAAGTCAGCAATGGGAATGAGATCTCAAGACAAATGGTGTCCAATAATGTCAAAATGGTTTAACTGAATGAAAAAAAAAAAAGTTGGTTTAACTTTTCCACTGCTAATTTAGTCACCAAACTACAACATGCAGTAAAACCCAGGAGAATTGTATTTCTGGACTAAGCAAGGGTTTGCAAAGACCTGCAATACATGTAAAATTAATACATGCTATATACCTGAAACAGTCCATCTGCAAAAATGGCATCTCTTTTCTGTGTGGAGTGTTGAAATTTTTATCATGGGTGAATGGTTGCAATGTTAACAAACCTAACAAATCTCGTTGCTATGGCATTTTTACCTCATTTAGCGACACATAAAGAGACAGTCCCTTAAAAATTTCCATTCTAAGTTAAAGCTTAAATGCAACAGCAGTTAGAAAGAACGCCTCTGTGCTTGCATAGGCTGAAAGTAAATTAGGTTCTTCAGCATGTGTTGCAGGCTTTGCAGACTGATGGCTCGTGTAACCACATTCGCATGAATGTGCATTTGATGCAGCTAGATCTAGCGTCGACGCGAAAATTATGGCTCAGCGCTGCTCTGAATTGAGCAAGCGCCGGTAATTACACCACCCTCTGCCTTCTATAAGATATCAGCTCTGACTCATTGATAAGTGCAATTTTTTCACAGTGTGGTTTGTTTAGTGATCACAAACATTAACGAAGAGAAACAGCTGCCCGTATGTAAGTAAACAAAATTTTGCGTGAATTCAGTCAGTGCACATTCCATCTACCCTGTTATATTTTAAGATTTTCAATTAAAATAAAAATATGCTGTTTTGTTGTTGCAGGAAGGTTGAGGGAGAGGGAATAAAAGAAGATAAATCGCCGCCCGTAAATCGCCGAAACGGACGGACGGGTTTGTCACTAGTGAACGTATGCTTTACACGGACTACACGCATCATGGCAGCGGGCGAAAGAGGCCGAATCCGGGCGCTTCACTTGTCCTGTCACTCGTCCTGTTCCTCCCTGAAGCTGACAGCACCCAGACGCGTGCATCATTCTGACCTTCACAGCAGAACGCAGGGGAACATTACAAAATCTAACCATAATCTATAACAGCGTCCCAGAACCCGGCCATAACACGGCCCATGCTGCGAACTGTGAGCGGTGGCTGGAATATTCCGTTTTGATCACGGCATCATTTAGCCTAGTGATGTAATGTCTTGCTGGGGTGGTTGATGGGTGATGAGCGCATGTATGGAATAAACTTTTTTTAGGATGCAAGGCCGCGTTAAATTAAATTTGCTGCGCTAAACATCTAATTTGAGTGAAATTAAAGGCAGTAAAATTTCTAGCGCTCAATATATTGTTCCGATGTTGCCACGCGACTAGTCTTTCATGTATTCACAACATGTAAAAATAAGCAAATAGGGACTGATTAAGTATGTCCTCTGAATTAGAGTAAATTTACACTGGAAACGTTCATGTTGAAGACAATATTATGAGTTTTAAGCAAATTCCACTGCAATAAGTTTCCAACCCTCCAATAAGAATGGTTTTAAGTAAATAAATCTTTCTTGCCTTTTTGTTTTGTGATCAACATAACTAATTGCAACTCAATCTGTTTGCTAGACGGAGATATAAGGTCATCTGATGTGAAGTGCACAGGGGTACAACACAAGCAAATCTACAACACAAGATACAATCAAGAAAAAAAAAAGAATCAGATTGGGAAGCCTGTTACCCACAAAGTCAAAACAAGCAAGAAGACACACAGAAGAAAAAATGGTTAAATCCATTTCAGGGCACATTCCAGCTGAAAGGTGAGTTCTCTACCTCCTCTCTCTGGCTCCCTGTTGTGGTGGTGTGCGTGCATCGGCGCATTATCTGTGCTTGAGAGGTCGGTAATATCTGAGCATATAGTGTTGATGAGGTGCAGTGGGTACGGGGTGACCCGACAGAATCACCTTCTGAACAGCCTCCTTTCTCTGAGCTGCGTTGTTGCCTCTACACTGGTTCTGTTAAGATTTACTCTGACAACCCCCCCCTACACACACACACACACACACACACACACACACACACACACACACACCTGTTCTTTTACTCTTATCGAAATGATGAGAGCAAATGAGTTTTGAATGTATGAAAAATGCAAAAACCTCAACCAACAACACCCACATAAATTCTGACCACCCTGATGGTAAATCTCAACCCTCCCATTAAAAATAAATAAAAACAACAAAAACACAACAAAGCTTTCATTTTCAGGCACATTGTCACGTCAGGCTCGTAGTGAAGGCCCCCTTTCAGCTTTGACAATTACAGCAGAGCAGAGATGCTCCTTCAAAAAATATCACGCCCGAGTTGTCCTGGCGCGGCGAGAAAGACACGGCAGTGATGGAGTAACAGAGGTGTGACAGGGATGCGGGACGGCAGCTAGGGCCATTCGGGAGGCCCCGATCATTAATGGCAGCGGCTTTGAGACGCTGATGGATGGCACGGTGAAGTTACACAGCGGGAGTCGCTCCTTCACGGCGGTTATCGGCTCCTCCGCATTCACCGGGCCCTGTCTGTTCTCTCAGACAGCCTCAGGAGCGAAACAGCTCTGCTGTTCGAGACGCACAGAGTGAAAATCGTTCCTGTTTGTTCGGTAAAAGCCGAACACACAGCCGCAGCAGTTCACAGCGTCAGTCAGTATGAATGTGGCAGACCAAGCAGGCGTCTGAAATCTGCCCCCTCTCTACAAACACATCGCAGAGTATGAGCTATTATATGACGGCCAGTTCGAAGGGTACGCACACTTTATGCACAGAATGAATCGCCATACATTTCATTTTCATATAAAATCTGTGAAGAGGAAAAGCTTTACACTGGTGAAGTTTTCAGTTTAGATGCACTTTCTAAGTCACGTTGAATAAGACAGCATGTGGCATAGTGGTAAGAAGTAAGAAGGAGGGGTCATAATCAAAAGGTTTTTGTTTTGATTTCCTGCTGGGGAACTGCTGTTGTACCCTTGGGCAAGGCACTTATTCCACAATTGCCTCCATAAATGCCCATCTGTATAAATGGAAAAAACTGTGACCTGTGTAGGTTGCTCTGGATAAGAGTATCTGCTAAATGGCAATAATGTAATGTAACATTGAAATCTGTAAGCTGGGTAAGTGTTTAAATACACACGGTACTTCATGCTATGGTGTTGTGGTATGTGATCACCAGTAGATGAGCTTGCACCTAATTCCTAGCTTCTGCAGATGTTATTCTCTGATAATATACCATACTACATTTGCCGTACCATACCAAGAACAGGCTAGTGTTTTCACATTTCTAATGTATTTTTTTTCAATAAAAAAATAACTTTTGTTGAGTCTGTAGAGTGTAGGATGAAAGAAACGAAACATCTGTGTGTTCACGTTATACATTATGCTCCCAATGGCTATACAGAGCTTACATGATTTTCAAATGCAAAACATCCCATCTATGAGCTGATATCTCATTGTGGAATTCCAATCATCACCTGAGGCTACACAGCTAGGCAACAGCTAAACCCTCTCCCTCCCAACACCATCACCTTGGAGAGCACCACAGTGTTAGCCTTCCAGACCACCAAGAGCCAACACTCATCGGCACAGTGACTACATGGCATCTGCATGTTCTTCCTCTGCAATGTCTGAAGAATCCATCCCTTCCTCTTATTTTTTCCCACTTACTCAACCCAGCCTGGTTCTCTACTAGCCTAAGCTACTGCAACTCCCTCCTTGCTGGTCTGCATGTGCAACCAGACCCCTGCTGTCCCTCCAGAATGCTGTTGATCTGCTGGTACATCAAGCTCCCCAGGTTTTCCCACATCGCATTTCTGTTGATAGTTTCCATGAGCTACCAGGGACGGCTTTTACCCAATTCAAACACTGGTGTTGTGCTACTGGTGTGGCGGGGGGAACGGGTCTCCTTCCCCTCACAAGCAATCATGTGCAAGCAATCATCAGACCTCCAGAAAGAGGCATTTTTTGGGCATGGCCATCTTCAAGTGCACCTGGACAGGTACTAGTGGAAGCAAGGCTTCACTGGCCATGACAGTGGTGATCTTTATTTCTATGTGTCCCAAAGGAGAAACACAAACATGCTTGCTTTTTTAATTAATGTTTTTAAGTGGAAAACATCAGCAAAAGCAAAGTTGCAAACAACCCCGCTGGGGGGATGTTAGCTTTTTGCTAGCAAAAACCTTTATTCAACCAGTGAGGTAGATACAAGCCGATAGGTAGTTAGTTTGAGCAAATGAACCAAACCTTAATCTGAAATTTGAGAGACGGCCACCCGAAGGTGTTGCTGGACTCCGTTCAGCTGGAAACAAGCTCAGAAATGGAGACGCGCCATGCGGGCGGGAGATAGCATCCATCCGTCGACCCAGAAGGGAATGTTGGAGGACATTCTATAATCCCCACAGGGAGATGGATACAGGGCAGGAGGGAGCAGGCCTTTTTTGGTTTCCTTCTCCCTCTTCCCTTTGAAAGCAGATCTTCCTGAAGAGATTAATAGAGTTGACAGCCATGGTACAGAGGTGAAGGGAGGTATTAATTCATTTACTTTAAAGCCTGTTAGTGCTGAAATACAAAAGTGTAAGCATGAGGTCTATGTATACATAAAGCACAACGTACAAGGCCTCTGTCTGTTTGATAAGAAGTCAAACAACGTTTGTGGAGCTACCCCTCAAGTTCTTCCTCATGGGATAAGAGGCAAGCAGAGGACAAAGAAAGTGTGAAACTGTGGTGTTCAGTTCAAGGCAAAGACACTTTTGGAGGAAAAAAAACATCTGGAGAAAGAACACACAGTTCCTGGATTTGCATCACGAGGATAGCCTTTGAACACCTTACTCTTCAAACCGAGAGCTAAGGATACCGAAAAGTTGGAAAAATATTTCACTGGTGATGTTTGTTTTTTTGCTGAAGCTCAGCTCAAGAACTGGTCACACATCTCTCATGCTGACTGGAGAAGCAGAACTGGAACACCAGGAGCCCTGAAATGCCCCTGTTTTTGAAATGTCCTTATGCCTGAAATGGCACCTGCTTTGTGGGGTCGAGAGGCCCAGGCAGTTTTATCAGCCCAAAAAAAGAGAAAAAGTAAGAGATGAAAAAGTGGGAGAGCACTCCTCTCTGACCCGTGGCATTCAGGATCTTCTAAAAAAGCAAAACCTTGACCTTAATGTCTCGGGCTAGAAGTGAAGTGCAACAAATAATAAGAGGCTGCAGCCCTCTCTGCTCCTCTCAACTTCCTCAGTTCCGTCAGTTCGCTCTCAGTACATCACTCATTCAACAGAACAATCTAAACAAATACAACTGGCAAATAACCAACCAACCAACCATGCTGCATGTATTAAATCAACCAACCAATCATTCTAATGACCATTTGAAGCATACTGTGTACATTCTAAAACAATCCACCAACGAACCAATCATTCTAATGACCGTATGAAGCACACTGTACACTCTAAGCCAACCAACCATTTATATTAATGATCATTTGAGTCTGAACCAATCAACTAATCAATTATGATTTACTGATTTGTTGGTTGATCTATCAAACTATGAGAGCCTATGAGAACCTTGTGTCACACCTTTTTATGTTCCCTTGACTTCCTGTTTATACCCCAATAGTCCAAATAGAGAATCACTGATGAAATGTTTTACACGTGTATGAAATTTGAACATGAGGTTTAATTTCAGAAACAGCAATCCTGTGAAAGAAATCCTGACATGACAGGGATGTAATGATGTTGGTATAATGTCAAGCATGTATTGTGTATTGACTGGGCATATACAAATATTGATAAATTGGGCACCAATCACATGCTAAGAACAGGAATTGAAGATAATGAGCATGTTGAAAAGGCATCTTCATTATATTTTGGTGAAACCCCTCAATACTGATCTACAAATCAAATTTTCTGAACAGAGACATTTTCTCAATAAATTGCTTTGCTAAAATAAAGATGTCAGTGATTCATTATCTCATAATAAGAAGTCATGTCTTATAAGTCTCTCATTTTTCTCACTATGTTCTTATTAGGCGGTGATAGCCACAAAAAAATTCAGCATTAATTTTCAAAGATCACAATTTATCTAAGCAGCCCTTTTCAGCGCATTACATTTTGCATTAAGTTCTTAATTTTTTTGAATACAAAATACAAATCGTTGATTAAGCAGAGTGATGTTGAAAAAATGAGAGGCAGGTGAGTGAGCCGAGATCCGGTCTTTGACGGGATGTTCTGTTGTTTCCTGGTAAGATAAAACACAGCTCAGTGCACTCTCAGAACTGTGCTTCGTGTTTCCGCCCAAGTCGGCCGTTGTTATTCGCAGCAGGGGATCGAAGGGTGGGGGTTGGGAAGGGTGGGGGTTGGGAAGGGTTGATCTGATTAACGACGCTGTCACGGGCATCGTCGGCACGTAACCACAGTGAAACGGAAAAACGACAGAAGTGATATTTCTCTGAGGAGTCAGAGCCCCGGGTTTGATTAACTGCCATCTTCAGAGGGCTAATAGTTCTAGGCAGCCCATATCTTTGGGTCATCAATAACTTTCTCTCAGAGCAGTAGCTGCTGCAGAGAGGAGAAAGCAGTCTCTGCTGAGTGTAATGGGGTATTCACGAGAGGAATTATCAATTCATGAGAAAACGGGATGTCAGCGTACAGTAATAAGACACAGCGAGAAATAGGATCTCAGGCAGAATACCCACAGTGTAGATGGACCGCTAATAAAGCTTAAAAAATATGTTCATTTCCCAGCACATGGTCTCTCTGGAATAAGGAGTGAGGCCAGGGAAACAGTCGGGGGTGTGAGGGTATTGGGGTGCAAGCTGCTTCTTCTCTAACTGGCAGAATTGCTTATTGGTAGATGTGCAAAGGGCAAGTGCACAATTTGCGTGTCATCCACCCATTCGAAACCCCGCCACACAGCCTGTCACATTTGGCAGTGCTTCCTGTCACCCCACTAATTGACCTGGATAAGATTAATGAGGGACATGAATCTGCTCTGTGACCCGTTCCCTTCCCCCTCTTCCCCCTGCCCCCCCCCCCCCCCCCCCCCCCCACCCACCCCCACTGACCCTCCTGCCTTCACTGTGACACCTCCTTTATTCTTGATACTCATGAAGAAGCAAAAACTGCAAGCAGTGCTTTATCTGTGACAGGAATCCATGCAGTTAGGGGAACCTTGATTACTTGACATCGCCCCCCAATCCACCTCCCACCCCCCCAAGCCCCCCACACACACCCCATATCCCTCTGCCACACACAAACACACACACATCCACACCTGCACAGAAACACCTGCAGGTCAGTAGTTTATCAGAGGTAAAATTGGAAAGAACATCCCAGGGTGGGGTAACAGAAGAGCCTTTGGATTTCCTCCAAAACTTACACTGAGTCAGAGTGGAAGCCTCCCTCAGAGGCAGCGATGTGCTCTTACTGATTAAAGCTCCGCATGGCTCAGAAGCTGCTTTATCCCTCGCTTCCTAATTTATCTGTTTGAGAAGTTCACAGGGCCCTGTGAGACGGCAATTCTGCACACTCACTTTTTCCTTAGTTTTTTTTTCACATTTATCTGATGCATTTATATGCCTCTGTATTCTCACATTTGAATCGGCACTCCCTTGGGTAGCTCCCATTTGTCATTAGGAGACTGGTCTCTAAGCGCCAAAGGGTTTCTCAATAGAGGAATGAAACCGGGACTGACTCATATGTGACTCATTCATGTGAACAAAACCTGCTGAAATGTTCGCCACCAAGGCGATTCAGCGCCCATAGTGCTCCCAGACCTTTTAATCCTGGTGTCTGTGTGCTTCCTTCTCAGATATCTCCGATACCTTTTTTTCTGGGAGGTTGTGTGTGTGTGTGTGTGTGTGTGTGTGTGTGTGATGGTCCCTGAGACTTCCTTCATGTGACCTGCATCAGAGTACTCTTTCACTTTAGAGTAAGTTCTCTACCTCCGTTTCAGAGGAACTCCTTTTCCAAAGATGACGCTATCCCAGCACCACTTCAAAGGCTTCAGTTTCTTTTACAGAAAACAGGAAGCATGTACAGACATCCTTTAGTTGCTGGAGACCAGGTAAAGCATGAAGTAAAATGAAGCAATAGTGTAACCACACACTGTTGTAGCTCTGAAAATGTTGCTCTATCTCACATGTGGAATAAACGTACAAACAATGCATCAAGGCAAAATGACTTTCTCAATGGACGAGTATTATTTCACTTGAAATGAAAGGCAACCTTTCTGGAGTTGCTCTGGTCTGTTACTGAAGCTTCCATGTGGTGAAGTGGAACAGCTCTCTTATCATAGTGTGACAGGACTCTACACACTTACTGAAAATTCACTCCTCAAACTCTTCTCAGGATCACATTGAAACCGCTCCCTTACACACATGTGCACACACACACGCACACACACACACACACACACACACACATAGATGTATGGATATAGAGAGAAGCACATGGATATACACAAAAAATGAGACAGTCAAACACACACAAACACACACACTACTGAGCGACTGCTATGCTGGCAAAGGCATTACTTTGTGGGGCACTGCTGTGAGGGTTGGCATGGTGATGATATGCAGAGACTCTGTTGAAACGGGTCTCTAAGCACACACACATCCTGCAGGGGGCAATCTTGCCCCTCCTCAACCTCTCCTGCCCCATTCCACCCCTGCACTCTGTCTGTAAGACGACTGCTCACAATCTCCAACATAAATGAATTTAAGACACAACCGAAAAAAAACATGAATGAGACTTGTCTGTTTGTCAACAAGAATAAAAGTACAGAAATGTAACACAAAGTGGTAACTATTAAGTGTTTATAAATGCGCAGTAACATGTGTTTATATGTGTGATGCATCCTGTAGTAGCCTGTAACGGTGCGGGGAAAATTGTGGGCGTAGGTGTTTGGGCATTGGCACCTCTGCATGGTGAGCGCCAGGTTGAGGGTGGCCCCCTTGATCTTGTTCTGAGCCTCCAGGTGGGTCATGCCCTCTGTGCTGGCCCCGTCGATGGCCGCAATGATGTCACCTGGGTTGAGGTTGCCCAACGCCGCCTTGCTGCCAGGTGTGATCTGTGGACAGATGGCAGACGCGCGTAAACATTACATCACTTGGTGCTCCGCTCTATAAAGTCCTGATCGATTGTCTGCCAGTGCTCCCCCAAAACAAGATCCCCTTCTACTGCTGCAATGGCAGAGTTATTCAGAATTTACACAGAGCACAAGGTCGACAAGACTACTGATCAACTGGCCAACTAAAAACCTGCGGGTCACCTAATCGTTCAATCACAGGATCAATTTTCACGTCAAAGAATATCTACACAAACAAGAGCCAAAGACTGACTGAACCAATCAATAAATGATGTGTGTGGTGTCCTGTGTAAATTCCATGTGAGTGGTTTTTCAACAGCCTGTTAGCGTGTGCTTTGCAACCTGTCAGCACCATTTTGAGCTGGAAAGAGTGAGCTGCCTCCTGTCTGTCACTGGTTTCTCTTTAAGCTTCTCCATTCATCTGCAGACCAGCAAGTGAAGGGTGAGGAGAAATTATAACACAGAAGAACTTGATTAAGACCTGCCAGCCAGTATATGGAAATCCATCAGGAAGACACAGTGGCTCAGCTAACTTTCACCATTAGATTAGATTAAAATAGATGGCTTTGGCATTGGCACATTAGGGTATTATTTGCACACCTTGTGCAGTAAGATAGTAGGTGAACAACCATGTTAACACTGGTAAACCAAGCCCTGTTCAATTTTCATCCAGAACGTCTGTGGCACCTGGGATTACGTTTCAACCAAAACACAAATCCTTGCAGCACAAACAGTGGTACGTACAACCCAGTTACCAGCCTGTCAAACACAGTGGTTTGGTATAGTAGGGAGCTCCTCAACAGAAGCCATAACACAAACACTGCCTGCAAGTTTAGCAGGGAAATGCACAGTGTTGGGAGGCCTGTGATGTCATAGGGGGAGTGGCTGTGTTAGGTGTAACTACAGCACATAAATGGATAAACTATAAATCAAACACACTCCCAAGCACAGCCAACTTGTCTCAAAACTTTTGTTGTGAGAAGTATCGACATTTTGGTTCACATGACCTTTCTCAGGACAGCAGACCCAAACCTTGATGCTTCTCACAGTAGAGGTTTAGAGAGAATCAAGCTCATTCGGAAAAATATTTGATTTATAGCTTATCTGTTTACCCGAGCGCAGCACAGATAGCTCAGAGTGCATACATGACGCCTACCTGCACCTATGACAGGGGCTTTACCTGTGTAAACGGATGTGAGCGGTCACCTGTACACATTGATGCGGAGAGTTACCTGTACAGACATAAATGATGTTTACCTGTACAGGTTATAGAGGGTTTACCTTTGCAAGCAGACATGGGTGGTCACCTGTACAGACTACTGCAGGGAGTCACCTGTACAGACATACATGGGGTGTATCTGTGCAGCCATGTATGGGAGGGTTTCCTGTTCAAACAGACAGAGGTTGTTACCAGTTTTCCTGCATTGTGAGGCCTGGACACATGGCAGCTTGTGTTGACATTTCTGCACTAATCTGTTCAATCCACAACCGCACGTCTCACTGAGACGCACAGACAACCTCATCAAACTCCCGCCGAGCGTGTCTGGCCACTGCCTCTGCAAGTTTGCTGTCAATGCAGACACACTCTCTGTACAAACACACCAATCAGAGAGCAGACGCAGACAGACAGAGGTAAGGCAGCCACATGTGCCCTGGCCTCCCCAGCACCAAGAGCTCATTAGACCGCAACAAAGACAGCATAGACTGACCTGCCACAGGCGTCTGGCAAGTGAACACAGATAATGAATAAATCACACACACACACATACACACATACGCACACATGCACGCACACACACGGGCACACATGCACATATACACACAAACAAACATGTGCTCATACACACGCACACACACACACACACACACTCACAGAAAAGTTTTCCTGACCCCCCCCCCCCCCCCCCCCAACCACAACAGCACTGCTTTTTTATTGCTTTTTTAATGTTATTCCAGTTCTTATTTTATCTATTTATTTGTTTTGTTTGAAAACACTCTTGTATGATTTACAGGCCTCATAGCCTCATGTTCATGCAGGTCAATATTTCAAGGCTACGGTATTAGCATGTACCTGAGAAACATTTGAGATCCTAGGTCAAGATTTGAACTGAAACCCTCTCGTGCATCTTTAAACTCAACACACTACCATCTGCTTACAAGTATAAACACCTGAATTTTAAGCTTTACAGACACTGGTTCCAAAATATGTCAGAATTTCATTTTTAATGATTTTTTATTTCTTTTTTATTGCCACCAGAAGAAGCAATAAACATTGTATGTATACAACAGCATACCGTTTCATAAGCACACAATCCAATTAAAATGATTTTTTTAATGACTTGCCCAGAATTCTGCTTTCCTCTTGCCACAGGTGGAAGGTGACCTTGAAAGGGAAGGACAGCAGAAGCATGCTTTTGGCTGAGTATAAAAACAGGTCTGGATTTCGGACTGGTGCATGGAGTCAGTGCAACTAAGGCCTGCTCTCCTACTGCCGCATAGGCTTGAGGAGAGGTAGTCCCTGTAAGTGGTTTGGGAGCTGAACTCCTACTCAGAAGGACACAGGTTTGATTCCCGGGTGGATGCTGATGTTGTGCAACAGGACGTTTTGTGTAACCTTGAATGTGTCATTATCCACCCTGTGGGCGGATAATAACATCATATGAATAACACCACCTGCTGAGCATGTACTTAAGGTTTAAGACGGTGATTCAAACATACTATAATGGTGACACTACACCAACACAGGTGTTAAAGACACCAGCAGTATCACACCTCAGACTGTATGGGTGGTGTATTCACAGACATGCTTGAAGCATGCTAAGACAATCTAAGACAAAGAAGAAGGATATCTCAACTGGCCCTCACTCGTTTCCACATCCCCGTTGGTGTACAGTCAGTTTCCACTCCAACCCTGCAAGATCCCAGGAACAATTCTACGCCAAAGCAGCCCATAGAGAAATAAAAAAATGGAACCTGATATCAATGGTAATCAGCACTGTCAGGATTCACTGGAGTAATGGCTCAGGGACCAGGTTAATGCCATAGCCTATGAACTTCAGTCCACTTGGACCTATATTTGGTTGGCTTGATGCTCTGAATTTCACAGGGGACACACTGACAATCAGACGTTGGATTGAGACAGATGCTTTTCGTACCCTGTTTGCGCGAGAGGACAACCAGCTGGTAGTTAATAGATGTGTGACCCCTGTAACTCACTTTTGCACACTTTTGGACAAATCTCCATAATCAGTTATGCAAGATTAAGTAAATGTAACAACTGCTATTTTATAAAACACACAGTCAGTTTCCCTTGATGTTAATGGTGTTGATGTTAATGGTGGCATCCTTTTCAATCTGGACTTCCACATGCAAGGCCAGGAACTTGGATTCAAACCGAACTGCTCTGCGCATTGGGCAGAGCAAGAAATGTATACAAATCATGAAAACCAACATCAGACGCTGATACAAAATGAGGATGCCTTAATTTTACAATTGATCATCCCAAGATGTCCAACAGCTAGTTTCAGTCAGCTACTACCATGCTTTGGGATGAAATATTTAAAAATGATGTGAAGAAGGCAGCCATGCAACTCTGGTCAGACAGCCTTAATCAGGTGTCTGACCAGCTGTCTGACAGTCCAGGTGGACTTGGATCACCTCAGAGCACCTTATTCAAAGGATTAGATGACAAAATGCACTTCCTCTAATTTTTTGTTTTTCCTTTTCCTGAGATATATTTGATTTAGCCAGAATAAACCTGTATTTGTACTTTATCAGTACAGGCAACAGGAATGAATTCCACTTGTCTCTCTTTAGTCAGCAAACGCACATAAATCCCCTCTGTTCGAGCTGCTAAAGCTGGTAAACTCCCGTGCTCAGTGAGATTGCATCTTTGCTTTTCTGCCTTGCTGAAGTAATATGACTGTGCCGGGATTCCACTCAGATGGCAATATTTTGTGTTCTGTGTGTGGGAGGGGATCAAGTTGTGTTGGTGGTAGTGGGGCAGGGGGGGGGTTGGGCAGTGTTTGAGCGATCTATGTGCACCTCAATCCCCACGATTTTGCAACACCGTGAATGGCTCAGTTCTCCCACGGGCCGTTCTCAGCCGGATTTATAAGGCACTCTGGGTAAATGTCAGTGCTAATTGGCTAGCATAGCTCTGGGAGTCACCTGACATATCAGAAAGGTTATGGTGGCGGAGCTGTCTTTCAGGTGATGACTCACTGTGTCGCATAGGCTCCAGCACTCTAGTGCGGGATGACCTTTGACCTCCTGCCGCACCTCCAGCCAACCAGTGTAGCACAGATTTGGCAGCGTGGTTAGCGTTGTGTCGTAACCCCCACTGACCTTTCCTAGCCTTTGCACTGGTACCAAAGCCCAGTTTCATCTGAGTGACTGACAAAGAGGAAGAAAGAGGAAAAGGACTAAGAAAAGAGGGATCTTTTCCTCCTTCAGAGATGAACCAACTCCTCTGAAGTTTAACAAAGACGCCAGAAAACAGAGGGTTAACGTTAGGGATTGACAGACTTTAGGGAATTTAGAGTTACTGGGAGGAGAACATCAAAGAACAGGTTGGATTGATATTATTGCAATAATATAGTTAATTTGAATGTTATAAACATTATAATGATAGAACAAACCTTTAAAGTCTGAACCATTAAAGTATGAACACCTTGTCTTAAGAGTTCACTCTAAATGTTGGTCTTTATCACCCTACTTAGTCCAGGAGTGTACCCTTGCCAGTGCTGGTGCTATTTACACGTGTGGGACTATGCACAGCCACACAAGGGAGTTGTGATTCCCTTGATTTTATATAAGACAATGATTGTATATTTGATACTGAAGATACAACAAAATTTTTATTTTTTTTTATTACATCCCTCGCCAGATTCTTTATCATTGCCAGGATTTTGTTTGATCTTGTTTGCTATACATTATGTCACAAAGCACTACTAGAGCTTTTGTGCATAACTACCAGATTCTGGAGACACAGGGAAGCCTTGATGTATGGTACAAAACGCTTTATGATGAGAAAGTAATAAAAATAAAATACATATTCTATGTCTCAGTCATAAGAACTGTCTTCTTTTTTTTCCTATCCCAGCTTGTTCTTCCCATTCTGAAACACCTTGGGACACCTTTTCTGAGAGGAGTTTCATTCCTGTTCACTGAACAGTCCACTAGCAGGAACCTTTCTGTTCACTCGAGTATGAGCAAGACAGTCATTACTGTACAGCGTATGCCTTGCCTTGAATTTGTAAATGGTAACCAGAGAGATTTAAAACAAATTATTATGCAATTATTATTTTGAAAATTTATTGGGTTTTTTTTTTTTTGAGTGGCTGTGATATCAGCTGTTATTTTTCAGCTGAGCTTGTCTATCTACTGTATGGACAGGCACACAGTCTCTATAATACATTCTAAATAATTCCAAGCTATTAAAAGCTGAGTCTGCTTCAGGACCTTCAAATATATATCACCTGGCCAACACCTGCCTATTAACTGCTTTAAAAAAGTATCTGAGTAGGGTAGACAATGGGTCATGTTGTTAACATTCATAACATATGGCTGTTTTGTGTTGATATTTTAATTGCGCAGGATCCTGGAGTCATAAAAGTCCCTGCTGAGATAATTACAACCCGGTAACATTAACATTTTGTTTCCCCTGGCATTGTTACATATATGTGTGCTTATAAAACTGACAAGGTAGCAGCCTCTATATGGAGCCAGTTTTATTCTGCAGCCCCTTCAATCACATACCATTCCTGCATTGGTGTTCAGGTAGTAGTGTGGTATTTTTTATATCAGATCGGAGTAATTGAGGAGAACTGAGTTAAAGTGAAAAGTGAATGCCGCATGCCCCCCCCCCCTCCCCCCCCCTCCCCCCCGCATTGCCAAAGGCAGCCTGTGTCTGTCAATGCCCTGAATACACAAGTGATACACTAGGCTAAGTATTGTGGGTTGGACAGAAGAAGAGACAACATGTCCACTCTCATTTCTTTGCGCTCAACTTACAGTTTGTTGACACTCAGTGCTGCAGACAGTTTCAGAGTTAACCTGCCTTTTTGGCCTGGACCTGTGCTCCTGGCACATATGTATCGAGCACAGTAAAGTTCAGCAAAACTCTGTGGTCTTTTGATATATGAATGTTTTGGATCTATATTGGAAAAAAAACTAAATTGTTTCTACCTGAACCTTGGTTAGTGAGATATTTAATGTTCTATTGCATATGGACATTTAAAATTTTCAAAAACCAGTCAGAGACAATCACAGCATTCATCGGTCAGGACAGAATCAACAATGAGCGATCAAACAGAAAAGACCGTGAACAAACCGATACCCCTGTCTAATCCTTTGCTGAAATGTGAATCTAAAAGGCATTATCCTGTTTTTAGGGATTAATTTAACCCGCCAGAAGTAAAGCCAACATTACTGCTTTAGCTTAGCATCTTATCTTAAGTCTGTTTCATCATCATATAACCTAAATTTCTGTTTAAGGAAGACAGACCCTTGTCCTAAGAGCAGTTATTTGGCTTGAGAAGAGTCAGTATTGTCCCTATTCTATAGATATCAGAGTTTTTATTCTATTTTTAATCAGGTGGACATTAACAGAATGTATTGTCTGGATGTGAAATAGTGTTATGTGGCTTGTGATCAAGGAGGTCGCAGGTTTGATTCCCAGCTGGGACAGTGCCATTGTTACTTAACCTAACATATCCAGTAGTTCTAATAGATGAAGCTGTAAATCAAAGCAATGCAAGTAAGTACAAGTATGTACAAGCAGAAATAATGGTAATAATGTGTGGTAAGGCTGACAGCTCTGGGTTTCAGAGATAAGGGTCCTGATCAGAGGTGAAAATATTCTGTAGAGTTAATGAGCAGTTTGAACTGTGCTGTGCATTATTGATATCACTCTATTTCTACAGTACCATTGCTCAGCTTCAGAAAGTTAGCTGACTTTATCTAACCAGAAAAGAGATCAGATGCAAACCTTTCTAATTTCTGTAGTCAAGGCCTTTTCATAACATTATTTAATATTCATAATGTGTGCAAATTACACTCAGGACTCTGACCCTGTCCAGTGATTTAAAGATAATTGTTAAAGATTTGAAGATAGTTTATCTGCTGCTGAGGGAAACCTTTACCACACCTACTACTGCCCATTTATTTGATGGAGTTGGGAGGGAGGAGAGAGGAAGATAATGAGTTAATTCTTCAGTAAAGAGAGTCTGTCAGAGAGTAATGTAAGCCAATCTTACAGGAGTAGATGTGATGATGAGTTTAAGCCAAGCGAGTGTTCAAGAAACTCTCAATGGGAGGAGCTGCTATGTGCCATCAATCATTGGCCAAGCTCAACCAATCAAAGGGCTTCTACACTTTGATTGGCTCATGTCAGATCAACTACCAATTCATAACTTAAGTTCCATGGCTTCACCCCTGCAGTAGTGCTTGTAGCCTCGATTGTTACCAAACCCTGAACCTGAGCTTGGAACCTGCAGTGCTATAGGTCTGGAATGGCCATGGTAGGAATACCTGCCATATCTGTGCCCCAAACAATCAACTACAGCTCTGCTGACCTTCAGCTCCCTGCTAAAAACAGCTCCGCTTGTCAGCAGCCTGGTGGCTGCTTTTAATACCCCAGGCTTTTTTTTTTTTGGGGTGGGGGGATGGGGGGGGGGGGGGGGTTGAGGCTGGAATGTCACGGCTCGTAAAACCAGGGCTAACATTAGTGGCTTGAGCTCTTTTGCTGGAACTGCTGGATAACACCAGGGTGGCTGACTGACTGATCCCAGTGCTGCTGGTAGCTGGAAGAGACCCTCTAGATGGGTTGTCTGACTGACCCCAGAACACATGGAGGCTGGCAGGGACCCTGTAGCACCAAGCTCACCAATGGTCACCTGTCTAGTCTTGGTGCCACCCTCACAGTTCTCCTTGTCCCTGTAACAATTTAATATTTGATCAGTATGCCTTCAGCAGCAAAGAAAAAACATAAATAGAAGACATATGGGCGCATTGAGGGTTTATTTTAGTCTGTATGTGTTTGTGTGTGTGTGGGGTGTGAGTGTGTGTGTGTGTGTGTGTGTGTGTGTGTGTGTGTGTTTGCACATGCGTGCATGTGTGTGTGTGTGTGTGTGTGTGGAACAAAGAGAGAGAGGTAGAGAAGAGGGAGGGGGAACTGCTTGTCCTAGTGGCCCCAGGTGCCCTAGCATCTGATATGACTGAAAGCATACAGCCACTGGACCCCTCTACTCCCAAGGTCCTTGCATTAACGCCCTGGTACAGCAGGTCACATGGTGTTAACAAGCTAGTTCAGAATGGAGCAGCATACTGACTCAGTACCTCATTGGCAGGTCTGCCTGTCTCTGAGAGGAACTTCACACATCAAAGACTATAAAACGGTTAACCAGGGTTTCGTCTAAGAATGAACTAACTTTTTTATATAACTCTATCTTCTTAAGATGGTTAGACATCATAAGATATATATCGGTATTTTTGTTTTTAGCTGTATGTTTTAGCTTTTTTCCTTTTTAATAGAGGAATGGAGGTGTCAGAGATGTTCCATTTCATTGTATAAATAAATGCTAGTCCATCTGCAAACTCTGTTGGGCAAATTGTAAGAGGTTAGAATGACCAGGTAAACATGATGTGTAGAGAGGAGGGGTGAGTCACTCAGCAGAGGCAGTATGCCCTGAGAAAAGTCCCACTCGCAGGTGGGAACAGGCCTACCCACAGTGCACAGGAAACAGTGCTCCAGCGAGAGGAACGTGATAACAGCAGGAGAGTGAAAGAGACCAAGCAAAAACACAGTGAGACGATTGGAAAATTATGTGTAATAAAACCCTGAAAATTGGAGTGAAATGAGAACAAAATTACACAAAATAACAAAGAAATTATGAGAACGCAATATCATGCTGAAAAAAATGCACGCGCAAATACACTGAAGTGGCACAAAAGTAATCAGAGACAGCTCACCCAGGTCCTTTTCCAAGCAAAAAAAAACCCCCACGTTTTCTGTATTGCCCACGAGTTCACGGCCACAAGTCATTTCACATGCAAACAGCATCAAATATATACATGTTTAGAATAATCTTACAGTAAATAGACACTTGTCTACTGGCTGCTGTCAACAGTGAACATGTCAACAGTAGAATGTCAACAGTGAAAGTAGAGGAAATGGTTAAGCTGATCATAATGCAAAATACAACCTGAAGATGCACGAGACAGTGCCTTAACAGCTCTCTCAGACTGAGATTACAGTCTTTTTTTAAATTCACTTGAAGAACATATTTTATCACCCACAAACTGTTGCATCACACGGAAGTATTCATGAGGGTTCATCTCAGCTCATGACAAATGACGAAACTGTTCGTTGACAGTTTAAGTCAGTTATTGTACCACATATGAAACTGAATATTTCTGCTGTAGAAAATGCCAGTCTGAAACAGCCTCTGTAGAAGCTTATTGGAGAAAACTGAGCACCTTAGGTTGAACAGCCCCTTCCCCATTTCTGGACCCCAAACCCTAAATTAGAACTGATGGCCCACCCATCTGTGGCCCAACGGTTCCACTGTGTCTTTCAAGGCATAGTGACAGCAAAAGTGAGGCTAACTCATAGCACTATGCCTTGAGCATACCACTAAAAGTGAAGAAGCAAAAACAAGCACACCGCCCATTCAAGCTTTGTTGTGTCGATACTCCAGCAAGCTTCCATATTCCACCCCTTTTTGGCTGGGTACTCTTCTTCTACTCAACTTGTGTGTGATCTAGCATGATGGCAGAGGCTAAAGTTCTCCTTTTGGAAAGACAATAGGAAACATAACAAAAAATAACTCTCTGTTTCTATTTATCTGGATTTCACACAGTTTCTCTCTAATTAGGATGGCAGTGCAGCATAGTGGTTAAGAGCAGGGCTTGTAACTGAAAGGTTGCTAGTTTGAATCCCTTCTGGGGTACTGCTGCTGCACCCTTGCACAAGCTACTTAACCCACAATTGCCTCATCTGTATGAATGGGTGACATGTAAAACTGTGACCCATGTAAGTCACTCTCGATAAGAGCGTCTGCTAAAATGACAATTACCACAAAGTCAAACCCACACATTTCTGTCAAGCTTCCAAGTACTGAACAGCAAAAGAAAAGAAGCAGTCACTGTTCCCCACTCTCCAGCAAGGGTCAGCACTTGACTGAAGTGTGTGACCTGCATTTGATGCAAAGCAGTGCTTATGGTACTTGCTCAGCACTTATATATCTCATGTTAGCACCAGTGTTTTCCATGTCTCACTCCCTCATCTCATGGAAGACAGTGATACGGTTCTGCTCCTGATCTGAGGGGTATTCTCAATAATCTGAATAGTCAGCAAACTGTTGAGAGTTTGCAATCAATAACTGACTCTTTGGGTTGTAGTTCTACTGAGTTCTGTCTGCCTGTGCAAGATAATGAACACCCAGCTGATGCTGGGAGCTACAAACCAGATGCAGCAAGCTGCTAATGCCAGTGTGACCAGAGACTGCATGGTGTTTTTTGTTGTTTTATATTTAGGAATACCACATAAACCTTCTGCTGAGGGGTCATCAGCACTTATTATATATATATATACACTTAATTAATCCTGCCCTGTCTGCTACATGAACTTACTAAATGCAAACCTCACCAGGTTTCAAGTTAATGCATTCCGCTGTTCCACTGTTACATCTTTTTGTGAAGCAGTATTCCTGGGTTGGCTTAAATCACAAGGACCATACACTAGAAAGGGGTCCATAAACAAACCAGGAATGAACCAGGAACAGACAACGACTCTACAGAAGAACATCGAACAGATGAATTGCATATGAATCAACGCTTCTTTTATTTCAGATGACTAAATTACCAATAATGCCACAGAGATTAATAATAGCAGACAATCTGGCAACCAGAGACATTTTAATGCACCAATAGCAGCAGTGAAACCAAAATGTAATTCCAGGACCTCTCAAATTAGCAACCTGAGCTCAGCCTGTGTAAGTTTCTCAAAGGTAAGAAAATGCAATAAAGACGCTAATTCACTTATAAATGGGGCTTAATGCATGCAAAAAGCATAGCAGATGCAGGATGACAAACCTGTGCTGCAGAATTCAGGTTTCAGTTCTACCATATATGTGTGCAGTAGTGGTCCTTTCCAAATATGATGTTAAAAAGCAGGGATGGTGCTATACTGTGGTATACAATTCCATCAATTCTGAAGTCATTTTTTTCTTGCTTTAATTAACTTCACAGCTAAGGCTGACATTTGAGATCACATACATTTACAAGGAGAAATTCCTTTTGAGGAGCTATCTCAATGTTAATTGCAATGGTTTTTAATTAACGCCCAAGTTCTCCGGTCTTGCCCTAAGGCGGTATAAAATGATCAGTAGTACCTCCACGTGCACCATTTTGTTTCTCATTTATTTCCAATCTTTTTTCTGCAACAGCCAAAGGCACACAGAGAAAGGGACAGAAATGGAAAATAATTAGCATTTTTCCATCTTCCATCCACACAGCTCATTGTCTTCATGATTGTCTCACGCATTTACTGAAAATTAGGGCTATTTACTTAAAAAGAGCCAACTTTCACGCAATCTCTGAGCTTGCACATGCTGCTTTCATAATGTTTCTGTGAAGTTATGGTAATGTTGTGGGAATGTTCCATGCTAGCGATGACTAACGTCCTCCTACACCAGAGCTGAAGCCATTAATGAAACTATCAGTAAAACCCCAGGTGGGAAACCACCAAGTACAAACTGCAGACATTTTGATGAGATTTAGATGCCAGCAGGACTAGAAGGAAATGCAACAGTTTATTACTGTTTTCATGTAACTTTTATTCCACCAGCAAGTCCCACCCAGATTTAGGACTTAAACATAATCTAACTTATGTTCTATTGTGGTGGAAGGATAACAGCGTCTGCTAAATGCATGTAATGTAATGTAATATAATGTAATGTAACAGCGCTGCCATTCTGGCTGCTCATGTATGAAGATGGATCATACCAAGATGGGAGAGGGGGAGACAGCAGACAGTAGGAGGAACCACTACACTGGACAGGGTGGGGGGAGGATCCATCAGTTTAACACTCCTTCCTCTCTGCATTTCTGTCTCCCTGGCCATGCTTAGTATTGACTGGGCCTCATGCTGGATCCGGCCCAAATGGACCATTAACCAGAGGGTTGCCAGGTGGGACAATGCTATTGTGCCCTTGAACCAGGCGCTCAAGTGAACATCCAACAATGCAGTACCACTGACTGATGTGCTCAGGGTCACAACAGTACACTAGCACAGTATCTGGTGCAAGTTCTCTGGTAAGCACAAAAGCTTAAAAATCAATAATACACTTATTATTTTCCACATACTCCAAATTAAGTGCAGTGTCACAGATGGTTATTTGTGCCAGTGGAGAAAGGTATATATGTATTTTTCCTGGTCCTCTGGACTGTAAACAAAACTTTGTACCAACATGAGTTGGTACAAACTGCCGAAAAGTTAATGCACGGTAGAGATTTTCTCCCTGTTCTCCTGCCCACCCAGCCCACCCCACCCCAACCCGACCCAAGGCAGTGGGCACCGGGTCACCCTATGATCACTAGGTAGGTGGTTCACTCCTGTCTCGCTACGTGGAATCTGAAGACTGGAACATCACCGTTCTAGTTCTCATGTGGCATGTCCAAGTGTCACAGTTTACACCTCTATGTGTTTTTTTAAACCTCAGGTTACTTTGTGTTCCAGGTACCATGGCCGCTCCACACTAGGCCCATGAATACCTTCACACTTCTGGACATGTCAATTTCTACCTGACAAGCAGCTATTCAAACCCGCTGTGCAACTGCTGTGGCCTTCTCCCCCTTCATTTTGGGAGGAAAGACCAACTTTCAGACTCATCAACATCCTGCCAACAAAAATAAGAAGCCAGGCCAGAGATTTGTGATGGCTCATGAAGAATTTCCTACCTGTGGTAATCAGACATACTCGACACTAATCAGAGGTACAGTACCCCCCAGAGTCCTAAAAGGACATTCCCCTCTTGTCAGAGTCATATACAAGCCCATATTTTCTATGATAACAAATCATTTCAAAACACAAACCAGCCTTTGAAAACATACACCTCGAATTAATGAAGCATTTTAACTTTGAAGCTGGTCCATTCCTCTAGTACAGTGTACAAATGGACTTCTTCACATGTGCTGAAGGCCAACAAACACTGCAAAGAAAACCTGCTGGAGTTTATCTTTAATTCGGATTGCATGTGTACATTTTATGGCAACTCTTCCGAAGATGAGAAATAAAGACACATCACATATGGCGTCAAAGCAGGTCATTCAAAAGCACAGACTGGAACTCAGAACATAAACAACCTGTATATACGGCTTTGGAGTATGAAACACAAGCTGACCCAGGACCACACAGACCTGCCATAAAAAAAAGAAAAAAAAAATTCGGCCTTAGTCTCAGTTACACCATCCGTTGTAAAAGTTGTTTTTCCCAACCTTTCGCTGCACCTACCGCTAAACATAGGCCGCAGATACTGTAAATACATCATCAGATGTCTCTGTTTATTGACTGCAAGAGGAGTGATTTCATGCTAATGCTATTCCAGCTATTTCAGCAGCGACAACCAGGGGAGAGGGACGCTGTAACCAGCTTTAGGGAACAGATAATCCTCCTGCTGCTGAGGCATCAGAGGGCCAATTCAATATCAATTTAACTGCTAAACACGCAATCGAAACGATGGCACAGAGGACCCTGCGTAAGACGGCTAAACACACGTGAATAACGCGGCAGAGATTCTGAGCGTAGGTTTGGTCGGTGTGCAGAGGTCAGCCATTGGGGGTTGGTTCTTACCCGAGAGATGGTGAGGGGCATGTTGAAATCCTTCCCTCCTTGCAGTCGGAAGCCCCATGGTGCCGGTCCCTTGAGGGTCACGGTGTAGTTGCTCATTCTTACAAAAATAAAAAAAAAATAAATATATTTGCGTGTGTTTGCCTCCTTTTTTTCTGATTTTCCCTCCCAGCAACTGGGGAAAAAATGCAGGGGGCGGGGCACCAGGGAGCCTCTGAAAGGAAAAAAAAAAAAGATCAGTAAACGAAACAAATAGAAAAACGTGAGCACCGGGGGGAAAAGAGCGAAGGAAAATGCCAGAAGGACAAAGAGATATTTCACATGCCCACCTCCCAACCTTAACAACCACAGACACCCCACACACCCCCTCCCCCAACACCCAACCCCCCAACCTGCTTGTACACAAACCCCCGCAAAATGAAAGAGATCAACAGAAATGTATTAAAAGCAAAAAGGAAAAGAAGAGGTCTTGCCTGCTCGGACGGGCCGGAGTGACAGCCTAAGAATAGCAAGGCTCCGCAGAAAGCGATAGCACTCTGGCCCTGGGGGTCCTTATAAGGTGTGTAAGGCGACACCCGGAATACCAGATCTCCATGATTCACACAGCTGATATAGCCTCTTCTCGGGCCAACAGACTTTTCTAGTCTCCCCTGAGGCACCACCCACCCGCCCCCCACCCCTGTCCTAACCCCCTATCAGAGCGTGCTCGACCAGGGTGAGGAAGCAACCGATTAACTAATTAACAGAGAAAGAGAGAAAGGTGCTGCCATCAGTAGAAATGCCCCCTGGGTCAACTTTGACACTCTGTGAGCACACTGATGTGCACTTGTGTGTGTCTGTGTGTGTGTGTGTGTGTGTGTGTGTGTGTGCGTGTGGGCACTATACTTAGCTCACCTGTGGGATTGCAGCACAGGATCTACTTGGTGAGAACATCTTGACCTAGGCTTCTTGGGTGTGGGGGAAAATAACACGCCAATGGGTTGCATATGAAAACATACCTGGCCTACAAGGTGGACACAAGCCACTCTTCCTTCAGTAAGGCTCCTCATGCAGAAGCCTGGCATAACAGTTAGAAACCAGGGAGTTATTGGTTCAAGTAACACATTGAGCAGTGCGGTTGTACACTTCAGGAAAGAGATTAGCAGAAAACACCAAATACACTCAGTTGGTATAAATGGGTTATATGTACTGTATATTTAGGTTATATACAGTAAGTTGCCTTTGATTCTGGCATCTGATACACTGAGGACAGTTGGAGTGATATTGTGGGCCAGTGATAGAGAAGCTGAACTTCATTACTCCATGGGGTCACTGTTGTCACACCCTTTAGCAAAGTTCATAAATAGATTTGGTAAATATCCAACTGTACAAACGATATGTAAAAATGTAAGCCCTGGGAGTAGCCCCAGATAAGAGTGTTGAGCAAATACATGCATGTATCCATGCGTTAAAAGGTAATACGTGTAATAATAAGGATAACGCATTTAAATTCTATGACCATGCTGTCTAATCCCTAAGTTATGATTGGAAATTGGTTAACAGCTCTGAGCCAATGAGGAGGGTTGGCTTGCTAATGCTCTCACATTGCGATTGAGGAAGTGTCAGAGAGTGCTGCTCTGAGGCTGGAAACAATGATTCTGCTTATTAAGACTCTCTCCATCGCTGGCATCAATATTCATACCTTGGAGGCCGCTGTGCAACACGGGCCGTTGCTACAGCAACCGACAACACACATCCTTCACCCATTCAGGTGCCAGGTGGGTGGCCCGAACACAGCCAATCAAGCTTAGAGGGGGTTTTAAAATTCAACGAATGGAGTCTGATATCCCCCAAGTGGTGCAGGTCTTGCTCGTTTGGGCACAACTGCGTCCCGCCAACAGGGGAGGGGGGGCTCATCGCTCTCATACCTCACCCCGTCTCTGGAGCACCCTACCTACCTGCCATCTACAACCTTCCACACCCAGCACAGAACTTACTTTATCACCTGACATTTATAAAATCTACCTTACCTGGCCTGTACACCTGCTCCTCTCACACCTGTGTCTTTTGCTTTGTTCTTTTACAGTGTTTTACTGAATGTTTTATGGTGGTGATGATCATTATTATTATTTATAACACCCCCCCCCCCCCCCCCCCCCCAAAAAAAAATACAAGGGCTTTTGCTGGGTTTAATTAATGTAATTATTATTTTCCCACAGGCTGACCCCAGGTGGCCCTCAGCATGGGGCCTGAGATAGAGGCACTCCAGGCCGTTTAATGAGCACGTGTGTGATGTCAAACAGACTCGGCCCGCTGGCTGCAGTGACTGGTGCCTCTTGACCGCAGGCTGGTCGGCCCATGGTGAGAACGGCTGGCACGCTGCCACCGCCAAGATAACCGCCAGTTTCAGGCATCACTGCACTACGCCGGCCGCTGGGCCCACTGGGAGATAGCTGTTCTGGAAGACAGAACAATCCTAATAAGGGGGAGGCTGGGTGAAGCTGGTGAAGCTGGTGAAGCTGCCACTCCTCCTATAATTACAGCCATCTCTATTAATGGAGGAATTTACTGGAAATGCTAATCGCATGCCGGAATGTTCTGCAGCTGATGGCTTAAAACAACACACACACAGTCACACCAGAGGATCTCTCTCTGTCTCTCTCTTACTCTCTTTTTGTGTCCTCTCTCTCTCTCTCTCACTCGCTGTCTCTCTTTCACTCGCTCTCTCTCTCTCTCCTCTCTCTCTCTCCACTCTCTCTCTCTCTTCCTCTCTCTTTTCCCCCCTCTGTCTTTTCAGTTTCAATTAAATTTCAAATAGCTTTTTTTGCCATGGCATTCAGCATTTTTGCTGTTATCAAGGAACAGCAACACAACAAAAAATAATGACGTTATGTTATTAACATCATAACAGTGTATATAAATGCTGACAGCAAAAAATAATAGTAAAAATGTTATGAAAGATATTTTTGCGTATATCCATAGGCATATGTACAGATGTTTACCTCTTTGTGTCAATCACTCTCTCTTAATTTCTCTCTTTTTATTTTAAGCTTTTATGAGGGATGGTGGTTAGAGCGGCAAACTGGAGCTAATGATCCCAGGGGTGTATTGCAGAGAGGGTGTGGTGATGGTAGGGTAGCGCATGCAGTGTAGTATTATGCTATAATAAGAACACATATACATAATATAACAAAAATCAATTTTATGATTGACAATGGTAATGATAATGATGAACTTGATTGATTTGATGGCCAAAGTCAGGCTGTTTTCTTTATACATTGTGGATGTTTGGGCCCTATCTGCAGAGGTGATTTATGCCTGACTCTGTAGGCTTGGGTGGTTAGTAGCCCTCAAACTACAAACAGAAATAATACACAATGAAAAGAATAGCAGTTTAATACCGGATCAGAGACGTGACCTGGCTGTGAGTTTTACTCTCTGTCACTGGACCCCACCAACCCACTGGCTGCTCTACATTCACCTCCCATCTAGAACAAACACTGGGGATATTTTAATCCCAGACAATTCGTCATGGCTTCACGAGAGTCGGGAAGATGAGGGGGCCGGGGGGGCAGGAGGCACAGCAGCTGTCCTCAGTGGGGAGCATCCAGAGACCTCCCCAAAATGGTACAGAATGAGGGCAGTGCAGAGCCCTGGGAGATACAGGTATCGAGATCACCTGGTGTTGAGATGGTGGCCACTGCGTCTATGCTGCACCCTATCCAAACCCCTGCACCCCTGTTCAGGCACTAAAGCACACTCTGACAATCATTTCACCATGGATGCAATTCCTCTGCAATGGGTTCTAGAACCCTTGGCATCAGCACATTGACTAATAACCAATCAGCAGGCAGTGTCATTGGGAGCAGGACACTTGTAGCTCTCCCTCTAAACCAATCAGCAGTCAGGGTGATTAAGGGCATGATGAGCTAACTCTCCCTTTAAACCAATCAGCAGTTGGAATCATTAGGAACAAGGTGAAGTAGCTCTCAATCTAAACTAATCAGCGGTCAGAGTGATTAGGAGCAAGATATGGTAGCTCTTGTTATAAACCAATCAGCAGGAGGTATGACTGAGAGAAGGATGAGGTCACTCTTGCTCTAAAATAATCACCAAGCAGTGTGAATTGGGTTAAGCCCCTCACACACATAACACAAAGTTTAAAAAGAAAAGAATGCAGCACATAAAATACCAGTAAACATTCATTTCTAAAATTGCTATAATAAACTGGCTGACTCCTGAAGTGAACAGACCATTGTTACAGGAAATCTTTTCGGAGGGACGTGCTAATAAAAGACCAGGCAGATCTTGCACCATCCCCTGAATGAGTGCCATGTACTCCCCTGTGGGCCTTTTGAAACTCCGGTCAGCAGGCAGAAGGATTTGCTTGCGAGTTTGGAGGTATGTAATGGAAGCACAATTTGCTTCCGAGTAAGTTCGAGTACCAGTGAACACCTTTCGAAATGCCTGAACGCATAGGTCATCCTGCAAAACAGAAAACACATTAGCACCACATTCCATGGAGAGCCTTGTGTCATTTTATTCTTATCCATGGAATGGAGTTGGATTCTATTCTCCACACAAACATTCTCTCCATGGAACGTCCAGCACTTGCAGTAATACATACATGTATTTTTCAGGTTCAATTAAGTTTTATCTCAAGTGGCAACTGTCCCTTGTATTACAGTGTAATTCATTGTTCATGGGTATTCTTTACATTTATTTACTAGAGTATATACTACTGCATATATACACTGTATATATACTTTAAGGGCAAATGTTTTTATGGATCCTCCTACTGATGTATAGCCTGTCCTTCACAGCAAATTGATGTGCCACTACAGAAGGAAGTGAATTATGACCCCCAGATCATCCTGTATTAATGGAGATTGTTCTGTCAGGTTGGACACTGATCTTTCCACTGTGCATTAGTCTGCCATTAGCTTTTGAGCCTCACTGGATAGCGTGTGCGTGGCGAGCGCTCACGGTAACAATGAGCACGTTCCTCACTGATCTGCCCCACTGAGGCGAGTGCTACCGACACTGTCATTAAGATTCACTGGGGCATTAGGAAAGCATGAATCAGTGCATGCAGACTCTCCTGCAATAGCAACACAGGGGAGCCACCCAAACAGAGACGGCGTTACCTCACCACATCACTGGCTTTGGAAAATATGCAGGGGAGCCCATTGTTCTAAGATATCCTACATCTCTGGAGAGACAGAGTGAGAGAGAGAGACAGAGAGAGAGAAAGAGGGGGGGGGGTTAGAAAGTAAGTGAGGGAAAGAAAGGGAGAGAGAGTGAGGGACGGAGAGAAACAGAGAGTAAGGCAGAGATAGAGATCAAGAGAGAGAGAGGTATAAAGCAGGGGAGGGAGAGAGAGAGAGACTGATGAAGAGATAAGGGCAGACATATTATAACATATTTTGTTCTGTACCCCCTTGAAACCCTTTCTGTTGTTGTTACTGAGTGGTCTGGCCAGAGTGTATGGCTTTATAATGGTAAGACAGAGCAGTTCCTCTTGCTTCCCCATAGGCTAGAACCACAGATTTGTATTTTATTCTGGCCACAGATGGTAACCGGTGGAGGAGATAAGGAGAGGTGTGAGAAATGTGTGAGTATTTTTGCTGGTTGTAGACAATAAAGCAGTATTCTGCATGAGCTTGAGGGGTCTGTTGGCACATTTGGGAAGGCTGGCTGGGACATCAGAAGTGCACATCTGGGCAAAGAGCTGGGCAGCATATGTAACGAGAGACAAATGTCTCTGAGGTTATATTGAACTTGGTTTCAAGTCCCACATGAAACCAAGTTGCTGATACAGGGGCACAAGCCCTAGCATGCTGAGAGATCATCAAGCATTAGCCGGGCAATGCTATGAACGACGATAACATGTTAATACACCAGCTTGTTAACGCCACATGTGACGAGCATGGAGTGGATATTAAGATCATGCAACGCATTGTCTGAGAGAGAGCCGCTGGCTTGCACTCTGAGTTCAAGTAAAAATGAAAGTTGAATTTTTCTGAATATGGCTGTGTAGGCCGTGCTACACAGAGCAGCTTGAACCTGAAGCTTTAAAATTTGGCTGTTACGTGGAATGAAATAAATCAGAGAGGCCTCGTCTTTAACATGCTACAATGCTACAATAACAAGCGCTGTCATTGCCGGCTGAAATTGGCAGCTATTTTTGGTTCATTTCTGAATTTCAAGAACGGCATGTGCACCCACTCACCTGTCACTGGTTAGTCTTTGTCAAAGTGTAATAGGAATGCAATAGGATCAATCTACTACAGAACTTAGGCCACTCAAGAGCCCAGTATTTCAGTTGATACACAAGATGCAGGAATGCACAATGAAAACGCACAATTTAAAAGGCTCTTTGTGTCTCCCAGCTGCCACATAGCATTTACATTTTGTCATTGTGCAGACGCTCTTACCCAGAGAGACTTCCAAAGAACAAGTACAAAGCGCATTCAACGAAACAGCATGAAAAGCCGTACAAAACAAGAACACGTGGGCATGTTCAAACAACACTTTCACAATGTTGCAGAAACATAGTAACAACATTCCAATGTCACAGCAACAATGTTAGAAGGTGATTCATGGCTTAAGTTATGCTGGACACCCCAAAACTAGGTGATATGACAGCAGCAACACCTTTTTTATTTCAAAAGCAGCACTGTTGCTTATTTAAATAAAGTACATTTAATGTTCAGAACATCACATTCATTCACTCACACACACTGTCCCATTTTTCACATTCGTTATGCTACACATCTGTATGCGGTAATCATTCTTTGCCCAAGTTATATTTAAGTCACACTATTAAATTGTCCTTGACATTTTTTAATGTCATTTGTCACCAAATGTTTTGCGGTGCCTGTTAGTAATGATAATTAGTTGTTTTGGAGTGCCTGTCCCAAAGCAGACATTACTCATTCCATATAAATGACTTTTACGCATGATGACTGTTGACTTGCCTCACACTTCCTGAAGTCATTTGGATAACACATAGAGCATTAGTAAACAACGAACAAGTGACTGTATTATACATCATGAAATATGCATTGCTAATGTATGTTAATACTGTGTTGTGAAAGAGAAAACAAGGGTTGCCAAATTGAGACAAACACACACAAGGTTATAATGTGCACCATAGCTATGGCTATATATGCCATGGCAACAGTGCGTGATGTGGGGGTGAGTGACATCTACTTCGGGACAGGAATTGCAACAAATTGTAATAATGTTTTAATAATGCATTAATTGATGGTTAATTAATGGGACCTTCACAGAAAGCATCAGCAGGATTTTATCAACAGAGGCCCAGGCTCCCAGAATGTGGAGTGGGAAAAGAAACATTCAGATATCCTTTTACTGAAAGCCCCATGCATCGCCATGGTGACTATTTCAGAGAATGTATTTTTAGCTCAACCTTTAATCTATATTCTGTATTTTTATATTTTACAGTTTTTTAACAATATATGTTTAGCTAATGTTTTGCATTAATATCATTTAAATGTGTTTCCAGCATATTGTCAGGCTCAACAACAAACCTTCAACCCCACCCCAACCAGAGTGGATTTGGGTCATCAGTCTGGCCAGGAAAATGCCACTCATCCTGTCCGGTGTATAAAGCTCACACTGCCACATACCAGCCAAGACAGACAGACTTGACCTCAAACACTACATTACTGGCATTTAGCAGACAATCTCATCCAGAGCAACTTAGATTGGTTAAAGCTGTTTTTGCTTTACAATGTTCTCAACTTATACAGATGGATATTTACAGAGGAAACTGTGGGCTGAGTACCTTACCCAAGGGTACAGCAGGAGTGCCCCAGTGGGGAATTGAACCAGCAACCTTTTGGTTACAAGTCCTGCTCCTTAACCACTAGACTACATTGCCACCTTCGGTTGGGCCAGAATAAAGCTGGGCCAGAACAAAGATACCCTCTGGATGAAGGGAAGGAGGTAGAGCAGTGACGTTACTGATGCCATGTTTGGCCTGATGCTCATCTCCATCGATTATATCCATTTATACATCTGGATATTTACTGTGGCAATTCTGGATTAAGTACCTTGCCCAAGGGTACAGCAGCAGTGCCCCAGCAGGAAATCAAACCAGCAACCTTTTGGTTACAAGCCCTGCTCCTTACCACTATGCAACACTGCTGGAAAATGGAGGGAAGAATAAAATTCACCAGGGAAGAATAAAAAGCTACTTTATACTTTATCAGGAGAGCCACTCATACTAAACGCATGAATGCGATGAGAAACATTTCACCTACCACCTTTTTCTACATGACTGCAGCAATATAGTTCAACTTTGCTTGTTCTTACTTTAGCACAGTACATATACTGGAGACGAGCAGTGCTCAGTCTTCTGATCTCTACACATCGTACTCAACAGTACTGTGGCTGGCTACTTGTGGTCAGACAGCTCTTTTTGTTTAATTTTTATTTAAACAGGAACTACATTTGGACTCTGTAAACACAAAACTAAATGTCCTTCTACTCCCTTCACATTTTTTAAAAATGAAATGGTAATGACAAGGCAGAAATGAAATGAAAAGATGCAATTTGATGTACATGGTAAACAATAACTGTTAAGCGAATGATTTATCTTTCTTGTTGTTTCAATAAACAGCACTAGGTGCCCTTTAAAAGTTTATGCTTTATTACACAGAGAGGCAACTGTTTCAGGTTCGTGACCCCATAAATGTTTTGAGTGTGACATCACAGACCATTTAAAGTGAAAGTCACGATTCATGGGTTGTATGAGAGCGAACAGGCTGGCGGTGCCAATTTTAGGCCACAGCCTAACAGCCCAGTAGGTGGCACGCCTTCAACTATTTAATGACGGAATCATGCAGGCCCAGGGAGACCCATCTTTGGAAGAAATATTAATGTCAAAGCAAGGCTGCAAAGAAAGCATTTTGATTACGGACCACAATGTTCTCACGCTAATGTTGCTTTCACAGGAGGTCAAGGGCTAATGTCTGAAAAGTGATTACCATTGTCCGTTGTGTTCATCTCTTCATTCAAGCATTAGGAGAAGATCTGAATCATTTCCCCCATGAGAGAAATGCCAGGATATACCAAAACACACAACCATGTGAATGATTCTGACACGTGAAAGATAGACATTTTAAAGGTCATCCAAATGCTGCACCAGGGTTGGATTCTTTCAAGCTGCTGGCTGAGTTTTCATGTTAGTGTTTGAGCTTCTGAGTGCAAAGCTGACAGAAATCCATTGAGAAGACTTTTTAATTTCTTCCACTTAGAGGGCTTACTTTCCACCTTTCACGTCATGCCAATTAAAGTGGCGATACAAAACACAGAATTACAGATTTACATATCCAAGATTACTTCTGTAGCTTGAATTATTAGCAAATTACCCATTTATACAGTATATATGCATGAAGGAATTCTGGTTAATGATCTCACAAAAGCCCAATGCAGAAATGTTTCATATAAGATTTGAATCTGCAACCCAACTACCCAGCTGGAATCTGGAAACTGGAAATAACATACCCAAATGTTGATCAACAGATAGACAAATCATGCTAAGGCTAATACTCTATTTTTACCTAATGATAATGTTGAGGCCTGAATATGTTAAGAAAAATGACCTGGAAAATTATTTAAGATTTAAAACGTTAATGAGAGGTTTGGTTCATTCTGACCCACTGTGCTGATTGGCTGAGCAAAGCAGTAACAACTCTATAGCTGGTCTGACTTAGGACCCTGTCATTTTTACAAGAACATTAGGATTCCAGTCATTCTGGCTTGGACACCCAATTACTATGGCTCATTTATGGAAAAAAAATCTGTAACTCTCCCATAAACCCCAGTACACTGCTGGCTGACAGAGAGACTCCACTTTACATGCAAGATACTCAATTTGACTTCCCCCTGCCATGATCTCATGAATAGCCGGTCAGGCCTGGAGTGTACCTTGAGCCTGAATAATTGGCAGTCGCCGAGGTTCTTAGCATTTCAAGAGTGATCCAATTTATGCCCGAACAAGCTAGGCTCGCACTGCTAATTAACATCAATAGGCCGGGCCACAGATATTCAGGTTCTACAGCACTGGAAACATTGTTAGTGACAACATTTGAATTCCATGTGACAGAGACAGAGACAGTCCATTTCATAGTTTTGCAAACTTTCAATATCAGGGTCAACCAACAGAGGGCGCCTCTACCTGAGCAGCTACATAGAATCATGAGCAGCAGGGTCTGTGTGTGTTGTGAAGCCCTGTTTTGTTCAGGAAAAAAAAACTTATATTCACAAACCTGGTGAAAACATAGTTTTATTCTTAAACTCAGCCATTTCCCAGAACATGAATCTGATTTATTGAAAGGTCAAGGTCTGTGTCAAAAGAGATGCTTTTGAGCAGATGTAAAAGTCAGTAATTTGTCATGCAAAAGCTGCTGCTGATGTCAGATTCATGACCAGGGATCAGAGAGCCGATGAACGACGGCAGTTGAATCCACAGAATGGTTGCATCCGAAACCCCAGTATTCTGCATATAAGCATCTTTTTATGGCAGTGTTTGATTGATTCGAGATCCCTGCTTTGAGGGTCAGAATGTGTCAATGCCATGTGCTTGCACAGTGTTGACACGTTCTGAAGTGCACAACGTTTTACCGGGGTCTAATGTTTAAGGACTCATAGATTTTCTCCCTTTTTTCCCAGAATGATTAAAAATCAATTTCCATCCACAGTTATGCATGCATGTGAGGATGTTCCTGGTACTGTGGGCAGGGAGGGGATCCATTCGCTAATTAATTTTCCCTGCTTTATGCCAATTGGAATCCACGGGGCCCCTGAGGGCCCAGGGAGGAGAGGGTGGGATGGGGGGGGGGTGAGATCAATCTGTTAATTACTGCAGATGAAGAGGACAGGGATGGATGCTGGTGTCACCGGGGGTTCAGATGGGGGAAACAGGCCGATGCAGCCAGAGAACAGTAAGCAAGGGACAGGGGACTGGGGACTATAACCTTGCGGTTCTGTCAGGCCACGCTTTATGTAAACACAGGGTGATATTGACTGCTACCGCCAATCTGAATAGTGTCTGATCTATGGTGGCCTAGAGGTTCTGTATATCAGACAAAAAAATCTCCTACATAAAATAACTCAGAGAAAGAGGGTTGCTTCAGAAGCCATGTGTGGGGTTGCCAGATTGTTTCCTCAAATCCCCACTCCAGTGACAGTGAACATGCATATTTACCCATGAAGATTTAATTGCATGAAGCTCATTTCACTATTCTTTCTGTGCGCTACAAAGTTCTAATGAATCCTCCAAAAATATAACCAGTGTGTATGAAGTGAACTCATTCATAAATTCTCCAAAGACTGTGATCAGGTTCTGTATCAGTGCAGAAGTTCCACTGCGGAGGTTCTCGAATTTTTCAGTGTAGCTACATCCAGTAGGCAAGCATGGAAAAAATATCACCTCTCTGTTGCAACAAAAATGTTTAATATATCCTTCACTTGTGCTACTCTGTCCTCCAGTGCTACACTTAGTGCTCATTCAAGCACTCAGAGAGAAACATGACATCATTGTCATTTATCAGACACTCATCCAGAGTGACTTACACAGTGCATCTAATAAAGTGGCATGAGAATTTGCACCACTAGGGAACAGGGCACTACTAACCATACATGAACAAACGTCAGTACCAAACACAGCGCTGAGATCACAGATGCTTGACTAGGTTGACATGTAAGTACAAAGCAATAGAAACAAAAGAATACAAATGAATCAGTTCTTCTAAAAGAGCTTTGCAGGTTTGTGTGTTTGCATGTCTTGATATGAGGGGTCTTCCTGAGGGAGGCCATGACACTCTTATGATACAATCTCCCAGTGTTTCTCACTGAGCTCTTGGGCTGTGACTGTGGCACAAGTGTGTGGGTATGCGTGTGCATGTGTTTATGTGTGTATGTGTGTGTTTTGTGTGTGTGTGTGTGTGTGTGCGCGCATCTGTGTGTCCTCGTGCGTGCCTTTGCATTCGTTTGTTTGTACTGTGACAGCCGAAGTGAACAAACACGAGGAGGCAGCCACGACAAAGCACAAGGCAAGGAAAGGTGAATTTCATTCATCTGACTGACACAGTTACTCTGAATTCTACTTACACATCAGCCACCCAGAGCACATATCCAGCAAGAGGAATCACAGTGTAATCAAAATAATGTCTGTCCCTTTTTTCGCTGGTATTAGACGTGGGGATGGATTTACTCTCTGGGGCATTATTGCATTGCTTTATGTGTGGGCACAGCAAACACCCTTATCTGGGGCTCCTTTTGCACAGCTAAAATGCAGCTGGGTGTGTATTGAAACAATGTAGGTTATGTACCTTCATGGGTATAGCGGCAGTGTCAGCTATCAGCCAGCTTGCTTCTCCTGGCAGAAGAGCTATGGAAAAGCCAGGAACTGGAACCTGAAGGGGTGGAGCTTCAACATGTCATCATCCCCACATGAGTAAACTGATTGGTTCAAACTGGTGGGTCACAGCTTACCAATCAAAAGCCCCAGGAGGCTTCATAAGTCCACAAGGTTTCCACCACAAGAAAAGCACCTGCCAGTGAGGGTCTGTCTCATGGTGGCACATATTGATAACCTGTCCCTTTAATTGAAGTGTACAGTGAACATGCATGCTTACAGTAATTACAGCAACTCAGTGAACCCTGGCCCTTCAGACAAATGGGTGAAATGCCCCATGACACTGTGCTTTCCAGCTGATGACAGACTTTGGTGTGAAGATTGCTTCTTGTCTCCGAATGCTGACAGGGGTTATGAGAAGCCATAGCACCTGGCTATGTATGGTCTGCACATGGCAAGTAACAAGAGAAAATGGGACCTGTCCCAACACCCTGGCGCTTGACCCCGTTCCTTATCTCCAGCTATGTGACCTCGTCCACACCCTCTCAACTGACCACAAGAGCCCTCTGGGCTAAGGCAGAAGCACACACTGAAACAATGCAGCAAAGATCTTTTTTTTACCAGTGGGGCAGCACATTCTCTGCACTTCCTGTCTCCGCTGAGAAGTTCCTCTCCACCAAGGCACTCCATTGAAGGCTGTGACCAATGCCCACACTCAAGATCTCCGAATTTTTCTACTCATTTGCAACCAGTGGAAAAATATGGCCATTTACAAATATGAATCTATACGTTATGACATGAACCTTCATGTTTCACTATCACAGTGTAATGATGAAGCACAGGGAAAACTGATATTTAATGGATGGATTATCTAATTACATCTCATTCTGTTTGCCATAACCCAGTAAAGTGTATATAGAAAGAGAGATATTGAAAGAGACCAATGTATGGAGAAAAAAGTATATATAGCCTTATCTTCCTCTTTATATTTGTAGGTTTCTTCCTTCTTATCATTATTGGTCTAATATTAATATTATGTACATGATTTTCACCATTATCACTCCTGTCATTGTAACATGTTTTACATTTACATGCTCTGGCAATATTGCATGCTGTGAAGCAATGGCAATACAGTTAGATTTGGGTTTGGATTTAATTATGCATTTGAGAATATGAAATGGAGGCAGGTCAGACAAAGGGAAAGAGAAAGACAAAACAGAGAGAGAGGAGGAAAGGAAGGAAGTGAGACAAAAAAGAAAAAGAGAGAGAGATGGGCAGAGGGAGGCAGAGAGAGCAGCTGCCACACCTGTCGGACTGCATATTCTGTTCCTCTCCTCCTCACACGCTCTGACACCCAGACACCGTGACACACACCCTGTCCACAGACCACAGCAGTCGATGGGCAAACATTAATTAATTAACACGTTATTTTTTACACATGACCCAGAGAGGAGGCTGGAGGCGGGGTGGGTGGGGCTAGTGCATTCACGTAACGGGAGCAGGATAAGGCCTTGAGGGCAGGTAACAGGAGAACTCGGTCGTGTCTGGCCAATCCCGCTCTCTGCGTCAGCTTTGAAGAGAACAGCAACAGTTTCCTTTCTGCACCGGGGGGGACGGCCCCTGACCGGGGAGCGCGGGATGCTGGGAAGGTGATGTCCCCAGCTGACAGCACAGATGTAGCCAAGATGACCTGGAAGTCCAAAAGGGACTGGGGGTGTTGGTGTTGGGGGGCGGGCATGCATTGAGAGCATATTTAAAAGACAACAGCTTCACCTCACACATCAGCAGCCTTGTAGCTGCACTTTCCTGTTACGTAACAGGCGCTCTGCAGGGTGCTGATGACCTCGTTAGGGTGGCAGAGGCTGGGCATGGAAAATGCAATGAAAAGGCAGTGTGCCAAAGCTCTCCTGGCAGCGTGATCTCGGTCTGCGGGTCACCATGCAGAATCAGACACATTCTTTCTTCAGAAACTGTTTGACTTCCAAATGTGTCTCTTTAAATCCTCTTAAGGACACGAGGGCAAACTTCAGCTCATCGGGTTGTGTTGCTCTAAGATTGCCTTTGCCCAACAAAATGGCCTGCTGGAAAACTTTTTCATTAAAGTAACATAATAACAGAAGCAAGTCATTAACTGTTTTCTTATCCTTTATTTATAAAAATGGCAAATCATGGATTAAATTACACCAAGCTTGAAATAAATATGGAACTTGTTCAGCGTGGTGGGCTAGCTGCAGAAGTCCAGTCACTCTCTGAGTGATGAAAGCGCTGATATATTGGAAAATTACCACAGGTCAGAACACAGCTGAAATTATGCCGTGCAAAATAAACATTGTGGTTTCATAAAGAACTGATTCTGTATCTGTGCAAACTAAATCTGTCCAACTGCCAAAATCACACTGGTTGAGGGATCGGTCTTGGGATGCAAACATCAAAAATGTTTACAATTTACTCTCATGACAAATTGAAAGGCATCTAGGGTCAGTCAAAAAGTGAAGAAACCCTAGGAAAGTGCTCAGCGGGATGGTTCAAGCGTTTATCAAGCCACCTTTGAAAACATGTTTACCTGTGGTTACTCAACATGTCCAGCTCAACATTATCCCAAAGGTACATTTTGTAACCAGAGAATTTCATTTCAAGTGCCAATGGAATGTAATATTCATGTTACGTGATAATTGTAAGCTGAACTTAGGATCACATATATATATTTTTTTTAGTGGACAGCACTGGAAAAGTGCTATTTATAGAGTTATTAATCTTGAATGAGACTCTGGACATCAAGTGGTCTGACCTTTGCAACCATTCCTATTAAAACAAATCAGGTTAAAAGCATTTTCCCCTTAATCTCACAGCAATCTACAGATGCTGCCATATTCTACATGGTTTACATTCATCCCCACCAATGTACCAGAAACATTTCAATCAGAAACAAGAGGAATCATTTCTGTTGAATGTGTACCGGTTATATACTTTTTGGCTGTGCAGATAATTGAAGATATTTTTCATATTATCACAATCATTTTATTTTTAATAAAGCGCAAATCCTGAGGAAATCAATTTCAGCAATTTATGCAGCTCCGGAGTGTGAAACCTTTGAGGGCAGCACTTAGCGAGAGGAGTCTGTGTGGCTGCAGAGCACTCTGCGCTTTTAAACGTCAATTATTATGAGCTCTTTCTTCACAATTACAACAAAAACTGAGCTCTAATAGGTTCATTGTCAGCCCAGGCTAGACGCTCATTCCTCTTATGAGGGAAAGCGTAGAACATTCATTTCTCACAAAGTGTGCAACCCAAACAAGCACTCAAAACAAAACATTTCACACTCCAGCTCCAGTGCGCATATTACAAACGACATATAAATTGCCACTGTCAGAAATCGTAGTGTATTACCCCAAAAAACATCATACAAACACACAAGCACAAGTAAAAGTAACAAAATATATATTGTGTTTTTAAAACATGTAAGGTACAAAAAAAAAGGTAATTTTTGTCAATCTATTCAGACAGGGCAGGGAAAGTGCACTGTGTCACTACAAGCAGCCTTTTATTCTGTTGCATTCAGTGCTAACACTTGTGTCATTATATATAGGACATCTGTCTTGGAAAATACCCCAGGAAATATGGGAGAAAACATATTGAGCACGTCTCCACAGGGATGAATTACAAAACGATAAAAATATTTAAACACAACAAACACACATGCACGCACGCCAGATAGAAAAATAAAAATGTTTAAACTTCAAACCAACTTTAACACAGGCTTTTAAACGGTCCCCACCCCACCCCTTGTAGATTAACATGGTACAAACCACCTTTAAAAAATACATGAGCGTGCACCTGTGCGAGGTGTGCACACCTTCGTTAGGACATTAGTAGTACCTTAGAAATGGTGGGCCGGTTGTGGTGCAGATTTCCCCCTGCTGGGCCAGATTGTGAAATAATCAACAATTCAGAACAGGCGCTTTGCACAAACTTGCTTCCTCACACATGCACCCACAGGGGCACTCTGCCCTGAACCAGAACCCAAGAGCAGCCATTAGAACAACAATGGGTACACAAAAATCAGAGGGCGCCCTGCTCTGTCCGAAGTTTCAGTCTAACCTTCAGGTAAAACATCTGCTAAGACCAAATGCGTATGGGGAGGAATGGATTGCTTCTCTTCCTCTTCCTCCCTCTCCAAACCTGTCTCTCCCTCTCTCCTTCCTCTGGGCTGGGCCTCAGCACAGGTCCTCGGGGCACCTGGAAGTGTTAGCTCAGGTGCACTTGCCCCTGTCAGTTCGCCTTTCTCAGGCTGTGTAGTATTTGGTGGCTGCTAACTGTGACCCAGTCCTCCCTGTTCTGCTCACCACTACACTGGGCAGACTGCATAGCATTTATTACATCCTATGCAATGGTGGAACTCCTTAAAATTTTTTTCTCTGGAACAATTAAGGCTGTCTCTTTTTTTTTGGGGGGGGGGGGTGTTTAGGGGGTGGAGGTCTGGCTTTGCAAGGAATACTGGGCCTGTAGGTGCACTCAACACCTCTCAGCCAGGACAGCCGTTCCCTCTGATCTCCAGCACTGATCCCACGTGGAGATGACAGCATTTCAGTAGACGCTTCACAACAAGTGATGAGAGAGCCGTGGAGCTGAACTTTCTCTCTTGCTCTCTCTCTGTCTCTTCCTTTCTCTTTCTGCCTCCCTCATTCTCTCTGTATCTCTCTCTCTCTTGCTCTCTCTCTCTCTCACTCCCTCTCCTTCCCTCTCCCTCTCCCTCTGTCTCTCCCTCTCTCTTCCTGCATATCTCTCTCTCCCTCTCCCTCTCTCTCTCTCTCTCTCTCTCTCTCTCTCTCTCTCTCTCCTGGTTCAGAATGTGACTCCCTGAGCTCTGGTGAGCGTAAGTACCTTTGGCTAAATCTACAGGGCCTGCAGGGTGTTCCTCCCAGAGACACAGAGAGCAGATTGGACCAGTGATGTGGAGAGTACCCTGTCTGTCTGTCTGTCTGCTTCTCTGTGGGGATTTGCGACACACCTTTCTGTATCTGCGCAAAAGTCTTTTTGGTCTTTCGGCAAACAGGGAATGTACAACAACACAACACACAAGTGGTGGCTGGAGTCGTAGAGTAAGGTGCATGTTGGTCACAGCCCCTCGTAGAATTTAAACAATCATATATTTTAAAAAAGACAACAAAGTTTCTCAGTCAGGGTTACTGAAAACGGGGAGGGGGGGAGGCATGGCTCAGAAGCTGTCGGGCTCGGCGGGGGGGTCCTGGGCGGAGGAAGGGAGGAAAGAGCCCTGTTGTGTGACGGCCAGCAGCTCCGCGGCAACAGACCCCGTGGCCATGCAGCCATTGGCCGGTTTGGGGCGGGAACCACGGCCGCTGGACCTGTGGGAGGGAAAGATGGCGGGGCTTGACTCGCCAGTGATGACGATGGAAGGGATCCGCCCACCACTTCCCCTAAGCCCGGCCCCTTCCGTGACATCACCGGCCTGTTCAAATCGAGAGTGGGAGAGGAGAGGGGCACAGTGAGAAGATGAGGGCAAGCTTCCGCATTATTGCTGTGACACAGCTGAAATGTAAAACCCTACAACAACAGTGCAGGTTAACTCACATGGGCTTTAAACTCTGAAAACACTCTGATTTCAATCCTACTCCCCCTGCCACCACCATCACTTTACATGTCCCTTGACCTTTTTTCATTACATTACATTACATCATTGTCATTTAGCAGATGCTCTTATCCAAAGCGATGTACAATTTCACGTTATCCATTTATACAGCTGGATAGTTACTGAAGCAATTCTGGGTCAAGTACCTTGCCCAAGGGTACAGCAGCAGTGCCCCAGCAAGGAATCAAACCAGCAACCTTTTGGTTATGAGCCCTGCTCCTCATCTCTATGCTACAGTGCCACCCTTCTTTATGCCACTCACTACAGGCACAACGATGAGTGTGGTGTGCTGTATCATGCAGAAGGCTGATTCAGGGCACAAGCTTTAACTGGCAGGTAGAACCACATGGAGCAAGGGCTATTGGTTTCCTATTGGAAAGATGGCTGTGGAGGCAGAGGTTCATCTAGGGTCTGGCCAGCACTGCACACTGCTAGAGACTGGTGTCGGAGCTCGCACTGAACTGAAAATTCAATCAGAGTAAAAGATTTGTTTCCCGCTGCGGGGTGTGGGGTGCAGGGATTCAGTTTGCTCATTAGGTTAGCATTAGCCCCAAACTACAAAACTGATATTCTGCTTCAGCAGCTCGCTGTTTTCTGCAACTCAGCAGAGCTCCCAAAGTCCATTAATGAAGCTCGTCTCAGGCCGTTTAATCCAGCTGAGCCAGGGCTCAAGCCAAGAACAATGAAACCTGTTTTCTGCTTGGGTAGATTCTGGGTTTTCAGTCGCAGCTTGGGCACTGATGCATACAGTAACAGTCATTCACATGCTGCTTTATCTAGAAATCCCTGGTGTTATGACTGAAGCACTGCTTTTGAATTAAGACCATATGAAAATCTCTCCTGTTCTCCAGGAGACTGATTTAACCTCTCTAACAACTAACTTCTTTAGTTGTCAACATAGTGCAAATTCACTGACACCACTACTGGTGGAACAGAATCAATCAAATGCTATCCAGGAAAGAAAACACTAATATCACACTTACCATCTGAGGTAGAGCACGGCTCGATTGGCCCACTTCAGCCATGGAGATGTCGTCTATGTCCAATGAGGTCTATGGGCGGAGGGGCACAGTGAGGTTAGAGACCGCCTCTTCATTCCCACGGTGACAGAGACATGTCACGCATATTCAGCCGTGCCACTCACACATATGAGGATATGCCAGCATATGTCAGCCAAAATGACACAGCAACGGTATGTCATGCATTTTTTTTAGCTGTGTCTCCGCAAACGTTTGAACAGGAAATATATGAAACTAACTGGGGATCATTAGTCTTCACCTAAAATCTGGTTAAGATCTATCACAAACAAGCAAATTTCTCATTATTTACAAGTCATCGTAGCTATAGCTAGTACAGTGCTTGTTTGCCATCTTTTTTTCTCTCTTTAGATGCAGTGGGGGAACATCTGTTGGGTCCAGCCTCCACAGACTGGTTTGCACTAACCATTTGGATCAAACCAAAAGCTGTCAAAAGCAGTGAGATTTGACACAAGATATTAAGCCCCACCCACTCCCCCTCCACCCTCCATCCCCACAGTAGGGGAGTCGAATGTTGAACAGATGACCAGCGGCACTTGGGAGTGGCCACCGCCACTGTCATAGTGATGCAGGGGGTGGGGGGGAGGTGGAGTGAAGGGAAGTGTTTAGGGATTATCTCAAAGATCATACCAGCTTAGGCCAAAAGAATTAAAGCTCAGTAATCACACAATAATGGAGTCTCTCAGAGCACTCGGCTCCGCCCTCTCACAACCTGGCCTACATAATGACCTCGAGCCTGAGGTCGCCTTGGACACACCCACTCCCTACACCAGGGGGACCGCCCTCTGGAGTCGTGCGGGGGAGGCGGGTTTAGGTTTGAGTTTGGATGTAGATTTCCTCTTCCTCTCAGTCAACAGCTGTCTGAACTCTTTATATCTCGTGATATTTCTCTATTGGCCACATAGATCATACACTTGCTAGCCTGTAGGGTAATATTTATGACTGAGTACCTGCTGTTTGGCAAATTTAGAAGCCACGCACTTCTGGTAGGGTCATAAGACAGACACGCTTGAGTAGCTCCATTCATTACAGCCTGTATATTTACACGCTAAGAGGGCGTACTCATCACCAGCGAGGTGTCACTAATGAGAAACAAACAGAGCCGTGAGGGCCCCGCCGCTAGTGAGATGTTGGATTCCCCCGTGATGCGTTCAAGGTTAGCAGCTTGGCTCTGTTGAAAATTATTTAATGGCCTTGTTATCTGCACACAAGAAGAAGATTTAATCACCTCTGTATTCCTTCATTGCCGGGAAAGACGGGGCTTGGCAGTGGACTATGACATGGGAGATAATTGAAAAAAACATCTTATTTTACGGACGAGAACAGCAGTTCATTGCTGATAGCGACGACATGTTAGATTGTTCTAGTGATAACACGGCAACACCGGGGCAAATCATTTTGAGGCACCTGCGAATTTGTTAACCTCTCCGGTCTTTCGAAGCCTCAGCACAGCACAGTCGTGTGAGAGGCAGCTACATTCAGCCTCTGTCACCAATGTGCCACCAGGTGTCTCACCGGTTGCCAGATCAGAAGGAGAAGTGGAATTCCTCTGGGGTTGTGATTTGCTTGCCAGATTAGCATGAGAGGAGTGTTATTAGTTGCGACAGATTCATTACGTGAGAGAATAAAATTCCCCCTAGTCATTATTATTATTCATTATTCATATTGTAATTCATTTGCTTAGCCAATTCCCTTATCCAAGACAGCATTTATTTTTGAGTATTAATTTATATGGCAGGACATTTTTCACAGATGCAATGCAGGGTAGGAGCCTTACTCAGCCGTGCAACAGCAGAGGCCCACCTGGGAATTGAATCTGCCACCTTCTCCTCACAAGACCCGCTAATTAACACAGCAGCACTCAGTTTTTTCCCCTTCAGCATCAGCTCCACATGGAGTCCAACTGATTGCCATAAGCCCTGGATGGCTGCCTATGGCAGAGGCCCTGCTTTTAGGCATTTTCTTCATAAAAGCCTTTCTGAGGGGCTGTGCATCTCATGCCAGCTGTATACCTCTCTCCTTTCTCAAACATTTCACCCCTCCCTCACCACCCTCATAATACCCTCCTCCCTCTTGTCTCACCAAGGAGAAGCGGTGAGTGCTCCACCCCCATCCCCCGCCCACAGCTCCACCCCGACCCCACCCGGACCCCACCCGCCCACTGTCCACTGACCCCGCCCCCACTCACGTGCTGGAGCCTGAGCAGGCCGGCCTCTCCGGGAACCAGGTCGCGGCCCTTCATCTTGCCCTTGAAAGAGTTGGAGGGCCTGAAGTCCGACACCTGCGCTGCGTCCTTGCGGATGTCGCTGGAGACCTGACGGCTGGCGGGTCTTGACCCCATGCTTGAGAGGTCAGCCTCTGTGTCCGTCCAGCCCTGAAATACAGATGGACAGACAGCCTCAGGCAGGAACATGGGGTTTTTTTTTTGGTTCTTTGTTTTTTTTTTGAGGTCCGACTCGGATAAATGGGACGGCTGTCGATCAATCTGTCTGATGTTACTGGCTGTTCTGTGTTCATCACGCCTGTCGCTGTTTCTGCTCCAGTTTGGCTAAACTTCCTCACCAGATGAGGCTGGCACAGGCACAGGTGCATTTGCTGCCCTAATTGGCCGTAATCACCATCTTGGCTCTCCAGCAACAAACGCCATGCATCCACTGGCCTGGGAGATAACTGACGTGTGGAAACCACCTGCTGCGCTACGGTACACCTGTTTCATCTCAGACTTGTGGTGGGTGGAGAAAATGTTTGCTTGGATGTGCCAAATGACTGCACTGAGTGCAAGCCAACAAGACACAAAGACTTTGAAAAGTGCAAACTCAAGTCAGTGAAAAAAAGGCCAGACCATCTCTCCTTACTGTCCTGCTTACAAATGTTCACTTTCTCCTCAGACAGCTGTCAGATCTTCATTCTAGCACAATATTTCTCCATGAGTACAAAAACAGTAGTGCACACCATATCATGAGAAATCAAGCGGTGATAAAAAAAAAGCGGTGTAAATTGGAAAAAAGAAAGAAAATAAACTGAAAATACATTCAGGAATCTCCAGGGGGCACAGGAAGGTAAATGCAAACAGGAGAAATCACGCCATGTAAACGCTCAAAATAAACTAGAATCTGCAAATAAAATCACTTTTTTTACCCAGATCTGACACTTCAGATTTGCTCACAGGGTCTGATGAACTAAAACGGTCCTCCTATATGAAGTCTCATTAACAGCGCCTGGGGTAGAAACACTGCAGTAAACGGAAGAGTAAAAATAACAGCACAAACGTACAGCCGTGCTGTCTGACAGAGAGGAGAAGTGAGAGAGAGAGAGAGACACAGTCAGAGACAGACAGACAGGCAGCAGTTATCACGGACACACTGAATCAGATGGAGGACAGGCAGGACACAGACAGAGGGGCATACTCCTCTATATGGACATAATATCTGTTATATGGTGGAGAAACAGGACAAACAGACAGCTGTGAGGACATACACCCTTGACCTGTTAAATGGAGGAGAGACAGACAGACAGACACCTTACCACATATACAGACTGTATATATTATATGGAGGAAAGACAGACAGACAGATTCCTGTACCTATGTACAATCTGTTTCCGTTACACATAGGAGAGACAGACAGACAGACAGACTGTTGTATATATTTACAGTCTGTCTCTGTTATAAAGGGGAGAGGACAGACAGACAGACGGACGGCTGCGCGCACGCACAGACTCGCTGTCGGAGACGGAGGAGAGGCGTGTCTTGCCGCCACGCTGCTGCAGGCCGTTGTTCTCGGAGGACTGGCTGGTGACGGTGGAGCGGCGTGTGGACATGAAGCTGCTGCTGGTGAAGCGGTCGCGCTTGGGCACACACAGGAGCACGCCCAGGAACGGGATGTACTTGGCGATGGCCGACCTGCCGAAGGGAGAAGGGGAGAGGGGGAAATTTAAGGAAAATACTGAGTGCAGACGTGACAAGCACAGCCTGGCCGCGTCATCTCCACAGCAGACATGGCTGCCCAGAGAGGACAGGCTGCCAACAGGAAGAAGAGACAGAGTCTTACTCTCTAACCAAGAATGAGAAAATGAAATTGGGGCAGCAGTTTAGCATAGCGGTAAGGAGCAGGGCTCATAATCAAAAGGTTGTTGGTTCGATTCCCCACTGGGGCACTGCTACTGTACCCTTGGGCAGGTTACTTAATCCAGAATTGCCTCAGCAAA